>NC_090808.1:57443156-57743469 GCF_036512215.1 Solanum lycopersicum
CTCCTAGGGTGTACCTTGGGTCATGATATATACCACATGTTGGCCCTTACATCACTTGTCAAATACTGATTTAACTTTTGTAAGTAAATTTTTATTCAATGATTGCAATTGCATTAGCTACTTCAATTATCATGAGTAACTAATCCCCACAATCAATGATTGTGGAATCATTAATGACTTGATATAAATAAAGGGTGTTTGCGAAATAAAATTTGCATTGTGACTGTATATATTATTAGTTCTTTCTTCTTCCCTAGGTTTTACTTATTTGGGTAAAAGTGTGTAGAACCTAGGAAAAGATCTAAATGACGTGGATTCGAGATTCAGAACTCGTCTAATGGTTAATGTTGTAGCAAGAACTCGTCATTTATTTGAGATTAACACTTTTAGCTAAAGAGAATAAAAGTGTCATGCATTGAATTTTCCAGAGAAACAGTTAAATATTGTATGAGACTGATAAACTGATAACTAGCATTTTAAGGTGGAATTATTCTACCTTTCGGGCCTAAAATGCCCTTGACGTCAACCTTTGGGCTCTATTTCCCCCTTCTCATTAACAACCTAAATTTATTAATGACGTGTCATTATCATATTAGTCATCATAAAATTAGTTAAACTGATTAAAAAAATATATACCCGCCCAGCAACCCTCCCATAAACTTACCCAAATACTCTAACCCAACCTTTCTCCCAAAATTAAAATGAGAGTGTTTAATATTTTCCCTTCCGCTAATGGAAAATGGCAGTTCATCTTGATGCCTCATCTGATAGTAAGGCACAAACTAAGCGGACACTGGTGAATACTTCAAAATCCTAATAAAACCGAGAAATCTACTATTCCCCTTGGCAAGTCTTCTATTTTTTTCAATAGAGCAAGAAGATTTGTTCTTACCAGTTTCTGTTCCTACAGTATGCATACAAAACAATTTGCATGATAATAGAAGGTTCAAAGTATTCACTATAGTTATATTAGCACTCGATAATCAGGCGTAGATTTATGCTTCACAAAAAAATAGGAGCTACTTTAATTTGGTTCATCATTAACATACATTAAAGATTTTCAAGTGTGAAAAATGTGCACGTTACAGAGAACACGTACAAGCGTGGAAGGAAAAGTTTGAAGTATTATAGTTAAGAAACAAGTTGTACCGTACAATTCTCTTAGCAACAAAACTACAACGCAGGAAAGTATCAATACCGTATAAAATTATACTTGCTTACCCACCCATCTAAAAAGGTTTTGGGATAAAGGTTGGGTTAGAGTATTTTGATAAGTTTATGTGTGGGCTATTAAGTGGGTTTATATATTTTTTAATTAGTTTAATTAATATTTATGATGGTCATAGGATAGTAACCCAACATTAATGAATTTAGGTTGTTAAAGATGAGGGCAAAATAGAGCTCAAAGGTTGATGTCAAGGGAATTTTAAGCCCCAAAGGTAATATAAGGATATTTTTGTTCCAATTTCCATAGTTTAAGGATATTGTAGACCGTTTTCCGTTCTTTAAATTCTCAGGACAAAGTAACATTTTTAAAAGTTACAAGTTATTAGCTGATACTACAATTATTCTGTCACGACCCAAAACGTGTCGTGAGTGGAACCCACATTTATCCTCCTATGTGAGCGAACCAACCAATCTAAACCCCAACATTTTAACCATAATAAACAGAATACAATGTGGAAGACTTAAAACTCATTAATAAAAATAGATTAATAACTTCTAAAACTCAAACACTTATTATTATCCCCAAAATCTGGAAGTCATCATCACAAGAACATCTATCCTCAAATTACTAAAGCTAAGAGTATCTAAGAAACTAAACATAAAAAATAGCTAGTCTATGCCAGAACTTCAAGGCATCAAGACATGAAGAAGAAGATCCAGTCCAAGCTAGGAGCTTTAGCTCACCCTGAAATCTGGTGTGATGAAGATTGGTTAGAGTTGCGGTTGGGTTGAAGACGACGGTACGTTTGCTGCACTCCACAATGATCAAAAAGAAAACATACAAGTAGGGGTCAGTACAAAACACGAGTACTGAGTAGATATCATCGGCCAACTCAAAATAGAAAACAGTATATATCATATAATATCATAAAATCAACTACAATACTCAATAGGTAGCAACAACAAGTACTATAATCATTAATAAGTACGCCAAGTACACCCATGAGGATGCAAGCCTCCATACCATACTCATTTGGTAAATAGGTTCATCAATTCTGAGTATATTACCATAATTCAAGATTCACTCTCTTTATTCCTCTTGTGTCGGAATGCGACACTCCGATCCACTAATACTACGTGTCGGTTCGTGACACCCGATCCCCCTAATACTACGTGTCAGTTCATGACACCCGATCCCCCTAACACTACGTGTCGGTTCGTGACACCCGATCCCTCTATTACTACGTGTCGGTTCATGACACCCGATCCCTTAACCTCATTCTTTTAGTTCATCAAGCCTTCTTTTATACCAAGGCATCATCATTAATAAGAGGTTTTCAAGATTTAGGATTCAATAGCTTCATCATGCTTATTTCATCACCATTATATCATCACATCATGCAAACACACAATTAAGCATATACAAGGGTTTTACAATACTACCCAATACATATCATTCGCTATTAAGAGTTTACTATGAAATAGCATAAAAACCATAACCTACCTCCACCGAAGATTAGTGATCAAGCAAGCAAATTCCCCAAAGCTTTGTTTTCCTCTTCGTTTCTCCTCTCTCTCAATCGTTCTTCTCCCTCTCTCTGTTCTTTCTATTTTTCTTATTCAACCCTCTTTCTTTTACCCTAATTAGCATATAATTAAGTATAAAAGATGATGAATTAACCCATTAATTAATTCAAGGTTATCTCCTTTAACCCTCCAATAGTTAAATTATTAACATTAACCCACTAAATTTATAATTATAGCAGGAATAGTCCAAAACGTCCCTTAAAACAATTAAAGAAATCCGACCCATCCTGGGATTACGCAGTCTGTGACGGCCCGTCGTGCCTGCGACGGTCCGTCCTGTTGCTTCCATCACAAAGTTCAGAGACTAGATTTTTACCAAGGGTCTGTGATGGCCCATCATGCCTGTGACGGCCCGTCCTGCCACTTCGTCACGAAGTTCAGAGAGTCGATTTCAGTACCCAAATTTCAGAATTCTATGTGTTTTGGAACGAGACCCCCTCGACGGTCCGTCGTGCCCATGACGGTCCGTCGTGGGATCCGTCGTCTCAGCCAGTTTTTCCAGAAATAAAATCTGCTGCTCAAAACGACCAACAGGTCGTTACATATTCAAATATCCCCAATTTTTTCCTTTTCTTTTGAATTAAATTTGTAACAGTTAATAATTGTATTTGACTTATTTCTCGTCTTATTTGTAGTGAGATTTGACTCCAACCTTGTAAGGTTCTATATTTGATAATGAACATGTTATACTTCTTATTTAAGGCGTAATGCTAGCATATCAATATCACATGATTTTATTTATGAATGATATTAATAAACATTTTATTTGTACATTACTTGTATTTTCAACTTATATGTGAAAATTTTAGTTCTGATTTGTATAATTTATAAAATTATATAGTTTTATGTCTTATTTGTATATTTTCAGCGATTTCATGAAATTACATGTTTGTAAATATGTGTAATGCCCCTCAAATCACACATAAATTTTTTTATTCATACTAGTGTCACAGAATAACTCTACTAATTGTAGAATTATCTATAGACCATAGGTGTCACACCGGGTCCTAGACCCTAGATGATCAGCATCGTTAACCTCTCAGAGGTCGCAGACAAGCCTCTTCTTAGCTTTCATCACAATCATACAGTTAAATTTAGCGGAAAATTCAAAACTTTTGAACTTTACTTAAGTGTACTTAGACTTCATATAATTCTTGCATAAAAGTGATATACAAATAGCTCAAAATAAACAACCATCTATTAATAAATTGAACAATTGAAATGAAGAATTCATAATATCATTAATAGTTGACAAACCAACCGTAATACAAAAGGTTGAACAAATGTTTGAAAGGAAACACTAGGGACAACATCCACTAGCTATGTCCAATCTATTAAAGCTAAAAAAAAATAAAGCATAGGCATCCTCATACTCAAGAGGACCTACCAAAGTCTGGAGATACTAGTCCAAACAACTTCAACTAATCTTCAACCTTTTTCAAGGACCTGCACCTATAAAAATTGTAATTGTATATGGGTTAGTACAAACTTTTATTAAGTATGGGTGTATGAAAATAAACACATAAGGACTATGCATGATCAAGGAAAGCTCTTCTTATAGCAGCATGTCGTTTTTAGAAAGTGAAGTCACTTGATTTTCCTAATTCGTTATTTAAGAATCATGTTAAGAATATGACAGATTTTCATGCTTTTAAAGCACACAAATCGTTTTTTATATGAACATAAGACCTTGAAATCATGAACATAATTTTAGTACAACTCAAACAAAAATTTAATATTTTTTCTCCCCTTAGGCCGAGAGCTCCCTTTCCTAGACTTATTTTATTTTTCAGTCTTTTATTCTTTTTGTTGTGTAGTTCAATGATATCCTTTGATCAAATGTTTTACTTACGAGTGCAATGATTTATTGTAATCCCATTACTACAATGAATCAAGTAAGTAATCCAAAATACTAAGAAAATGATTTAACTACCCTACTCACAAGTTATTCTTTCCATTCTTGTTAAATTGTGCATGAAGTCTTTATAAGCCAACCTTTTTTGACTATATTCCCATTATTTGATAATTTTCATAATATAAAGATGCTGGAGCATATATTTATACTCCAATTGATGAGTGATTATGTTTTGATCCTTTTATTGGCATAAGCCAATAACTGCTAAAACCTCATTCTTAACAAACATTGATGATTTGATATACTTATGCTTTTGGTTACTTAGTTCACTTTGAACTTACATTTCTTCTTCTTTGATCTCATGTTCACTTTGATCATGCTAGATTGACTTAGGATATTCTTTTTATACTTCCATTGGGATCTTTCTGTGCAATGATTAAGAATGACTTACATCATTACTTAGTCTAACCTCATCCTTTGGTCATCCTATCCGAACACCCCTCATCTTCCTAGTTCTTTCTTACTTTCTTACTTTCTTAGATAAATCTTTAGAATTTAACCGACATATATCATGTGAGCTAACATGAAATCCAGTGTCTTCCCCACACTGAAAAGAGGTGGTTCACCAGCCAAAGTGAAACCGAATACTTCCTAGATTTCTTAGGTGGATCCACTTGCTAGTAACCTATGCTGGCGACATAGTTCAAAGACTAGGAGAATTTGGAGATCCTTATCCACCTTGGTGGTAGTCTCATCTCATGAGACTTACATGTGTTTGCACAACTCATTACTAGTCTATTGGTGCTTAGATCAATGGATGAGTTGTCATCCCATTCTATACTTAATGAATGTGAACATAAATCTTACATTATCATTATGGGTGAACGAGTCTTGTCTCACGATTTCTAACACCCTCTTATGTGAGTATCTTTAACATAATTTTTTAGGTGCAGGTGAGACTTGTCTCACTTCCTTTAACACCCCATTCTAGGTCAATTTCATAACACATAAGATTTTAGTTATTTCATTACTCACCTTATCTTGTTCAATGTTATTTGGTAGTCTTGTACCATTCTTTGTGAAAGTTATAAGGACTTATTCAATGTTCTATTATGTTCACAAGTTCATTTAGATAGGGTATGTTGGGACTTGTCCCAATCATTGGCATACCCTAGGTTATGAGTTCATTGAGTTACATCTTGTCAAGTCTATATTTAACATTTATTTGGCCTTAAAGAAACATCATAATTTACATTGGCCATATAAGATTGGTATGACTTAGTCATTGTCCAATTGTATTACATATTTTTGAAATAATATTGCTGGTAAATTTATTAGCATACACCAAACTTTCACTAAACACTTGTCATGATATTATCACTAGCCAAGTCAATTAACTTCATGTATATACTACAGTAATCTCATGTTGATGATACTCTAATCGTACGGATCTAACCTACAGGTCTCATTCGACAATATCAAATCAAAGAAACCTACAAATAATGATCAGCTAGCACCACATATCAATATCATGCTCGAGATTTGAATTATACATAGTATTAGAATGAGAAAGAGGGAGAACTAGGGAGATGAACATTCGACAATTTCATGGGGAACAACCCTAGTTTCGGTTTTCTTGAATCCAAAATGTTTGAAAATCCTCCTGGGGAAAGGAATCCAAGAGAGAAACACATACCTTAATGTGGAATTGAATCTACGAAGTTCACCTTGTTCTTTGCATGAAAATCTTGAAGAATTTCCTTGAAATTGCCTAAGGAGAACCGAGAGTATTTTTCTGTTTTTTCTTATGTTTGTTCATTGTTTTTCAGTCATGAGTTTCTACTAGATAAACGTGAGTCTAAGTCTTAGGAATTGAATATTGACTAATTCAACTTAGGCTAAATAACTTAATTAAATGAATCAACTAGCTAATTACCAAAACACCCCTCCTAAATTGACTAAAAATAGGAGAGCAGTTGACTTAGCCAAATTCTTAAAATTTGCTAAGGGTATCAGGTTTGAACATGAATTTAAATTAATTAATTAAGTTACTTATTTAATTAGTTAAGTGACCTAGGGTAATAACTAATGTGTGTAAGCTATGAAGTAAAAAATTAGCTTAGGATCTTCATTTCATGTACAATTCCTAAACAAGCTTGGATTGGAGCATTTGAACATCAAAGTATATCTTAAGTCACTTGTTAATACATAGAAATTGGATAACACCCTTAAGCATATTCTCTAATATGCCCAATATTACTCAATATTCGGCATTGGGATGATTGTGTACCACAATACATATTTTTTAAAACCTAATATACTCTTCACTATACAAGTACATTTTCTGGAATGTTACATTATCTCACCCTTAGGAACATTCATCCCCCAATGACACTACACATCATTTTGAATCAAATAGGGTATTTTCGACAAGCACATCAACATACTTGAAACTTTATTCTTTGTGAATATCTGATTCACAACTTACTCTAGATGATGCACATCACTCAAAGCTTATCTGAAGCTTCATATCTGAGATTGAGGAACTACCTTCTCAATCCCACTTTAAATCAATGCACATCAAAACCCATGCAACACAAAAATCACGTTAACACTATACAAAAACAGCAACATGAATGCAAGCATGAACTCATATTAACTCATACAATGCAAGTATAAAACACACAGTCATGGACTTAAAACACCAAAACCGACTAATGCACTAAAATTTAGTGTTTCATAAACAAAATCAAACTTAGGAAGAGTATATCTAAACTCAAGAACTGAAAAAGTGAGGATAATAGGATCTCATGTCGACTTCAGCCTCCTAGGTTTTTCCCTCAATAAGGTGGTTCCTCCATAACACGTTTACGGTGACAACCTCCTTGTTTCTCAGCTGCTTCACTTGGCGATCTAAAATTTCGAGTGGAACCTCTTCATAAGAAAGGTTCTCATCGACTCCTAACCCCTCAACGGGCAGGATGGACGCTTGATCACCAAGACACTTTTTAAACATCGAAACATGAAACACTGGATGAACAGAAGCCAAGTCATTTGGTAACTTCAGTTCATAGTCAACATTCACTACTCGCTGTAAGACCTCATAAGGACCTATATACATTGGACTCAACTTCCTTTTTTGATCAAACCTCATCACCCCTTTCATGGGTTATCTTCAGGTAGACCTGATCACCTACCTCGAATTCAAAGGTCCTCTTCTTATTATCAGCATAGGATTTTTGACGACTGTAAGCAGTAGCCAATCTATCCTTGATCATTCTCAAATTTTCCATAGACTCATGTATTATCTCAGGGCCAAGGATGGAAGACTCTCCTTTCTCAAACGACACAACTTGGGACCTACATATCATGCCATATAGTGCTTCTAAAGATGCCATCTCAATACTGGAATGGTAGCTATTAGTATAAGAGAACTAAATAAGTGGCAAGTAATCATCCCAATTCCCCTTGAGGTCAATAACACATGCTCTTAGCATGTCTTCAAGGGTATGAATGGTACGCTCTACTTGTTCATCTGTCGGAGGAGAAAAAGTATTACTGAGCTTCACCTGTTTAACCAAGCTTTTTTGGAAAGATCTCCAAAAGTGAGAAGTGATAGATAAAGGGATCCCATGACACCTCACTATCTCATCAATATACAAGTTGGTATAATCTTCGGCCCTGTAAGTAGACTTCACAGGAATGAAGTGAGAAGACTTACTCATCCTGTCAACAATGACCCAAATGGAATCATGCAGACAACTACAAATTCCATATTAATAGCCTCCCACTTCCATGTTGGGATCTCGTTCGACTGGGTAAGACCTCCAGGCTTAAGATGTTCGGCTTTAACCTGTTGGCAATCTGAGCACTCCTCCACAAACATAGAAATATCTTTCTTTATACCTTCCCACCAGTAGATCTCCTTGAGATAATGATACATCTTGGTGGAACCTGGATGAATGGAATACCTAGAGCCATGAGCCTCTGCAATAATATTACGTCTCACATTATCAATATTGGGCACACAAAATCTACCCTAGTATCTAGGCACACCATCCCCACTAGGGAGAATGATTCATTCAGCTTACTCGACACTGAGTCTTTCAACTCCATGAGTACTAGGTTGAGATGCTGCTTAGCTTTAACATCTACGACAAATGAGGATTCAGAACAAGAATGAATTGAAACACCCCCACTTGGTGTATCTACCAGTCATACACCTAAC
Source organism: Solanum lycopersicum (assembly GCF_036512215.1). Classification (NCBI taxonomy): domain Eukaryota; kingdom Viridiplantae; phylum Streptophyta; class Magnoliopsida; order Solanales; family Solanaceae; genus Solanum; species Solanum lycopersicum. The sequence goes on from NC_090808.1 coordinate 57,451,994, forward strand.
CTAGCCAATTGGTGTACCTCTTTAACCAGCTCCTTCTTCTCATCATCAATCTGAGATACATTTCCCATGATTAATCGGTTGAAAGCATCGGCTACTATATTGGAGTTAGCTGGTTGATATTGGACACTTATATCATAATCCATGAGTAGCTCTAGCCATCTTCTCCGACGAAGATTCAATTCTCTCTATGCAAAAACATACTGAAGACTTTTATGATCAGTATATACATCAACATGTACACCATATAAGTAATGTCTCCAAAGTTTTGACGCAAATACCACAATAGCTAACTCAAGATCATGGGTAGGGTAATTCTTCTTGTGGATTTTCAACTGTCTTGATGCATATGCAATCACCTTGCCATCCTGCATAAGAACACATCCCAAACCTACTTGGGAAGCATCACAGTATACCACATACCCTTCACCACTCCTCGACAATGTAAAAACTGGGGATAAAGTGAGTCGGTGTTTGAGCTCTTGGATTCTCTTTTCACAAGTTTCATACCACTCAAATTTCGCCTTCTTCTTTGTTAAAGTTGTCAATGGAGAAGATATAGCAGAAAAACCCTCAAGAAACCTTCGATAGTAATTAGCCAAACCCAAGAAACTCCGTATGTCTATAGGAGTGAGGGGTCTCATCCAGTTCTTTACAGACTCAATCTTTTTTGGATCAACCTCTACACCCTGGTCAGACACCATGACCAAGGAAGGTCACTAATCTAAGCCAAAACTCACATATGCTGAATTTCGCATACAACTGATGTTCCTTAAGTACTTTCAATGTCATTCTCAAATATTGTTTATGCTCTTCTCTAGTCTTAGATTATATGAGGATGTCATATATGAATACTATGACAAAAGAATCAAAGTATTCACAGAAGACTCTATTCATATGGTCCATAAACGTGGCTGGTGCGTTAGTGAGACAAATGACATGACAAGAAACTTGTACTGACCATACCTAGTACGGAAGGCAGTCTTAGGAATGTCCTCTTGTCTCACTCAAAGCTGGTGATACCCTGACCGAAGATGTATTTTTGAAAAGAAACTTGAACCTTGGAGCTGATCAAATAGATCATCAATTCTGGGAAGAGGATATTTGTTATCTATAGTGACTTTGTTAAGTTACTGATAATCGATACACATTCTAAAAGTTCCATCCTTTTTCTAAACAACAACACTATAGCACCCCATGGGGATATGTTCGGCTAGATAAAGCCCTTATCAAGTAGATCTTTTAACTGCAATTTCAACTCTTTGAGTTAAGATGGATACATTCTATAGGGAGAAATAGAAATTGGTTTGGTGTTGGGATCTAAGTCAATCCAAAGTCAATTTCACATTAGGGAGGGATTCCTGGTAAATCCTCCGAAAAGACATCTTGAAACTCATTCACTATCGACACAGAGTCTATGGAAGGAACTTCATATTCTAAGTCAGTGAATCTGACTAAGTGGTATACATACCTTTTACATAACATCTTATTGGCTTTAAGATGTGAAACTATTTGGCCTGTTGGATTTGAATTACACCCTTCCTATTCTAGCTCATCCTATTTTGACGGTCTATGGTAGCATAGAATTTATGGAGTCAATCCATACCCAAAATTATATCAAAGTCAAGCATGGTTAATTCTATTAGGTCAGCATAGGTAACTCTATCAAGAACAGCTATTGGGCAATCTATATATACTTTTTTAGCTCTAATGTTGTTTCCTTTGGTAGTACTAACTAGAAAAGGTTCATTTAACATCTCAGGAAGCAAGTCAAATTTATTAGCAACTAAAGAAGTAACAAAAGACAAGGTGGATCCTGGATCTAACAATGCATACACAGGAATAAAATACATGTAAGGTACTAGTGAACACATTAGCTGACTTCTCCTGCTTCTTTGTACCTTTCAAAGCATATAACCTGTTCCTCTTGTGAGGCTCGACTGCAGCAATAGGATTAGGCCGAGGCTGAGTATCCGTCTTGGCCTGATTCTTCATATGTGGGCAGTCCTTGATTATATGCCCACTCTTGCCGCACCATAGCAGGCATTAGAACCTACCATGCACTCAGCTCCATGCAAACGGCCACACTTACCACACAATTTTTTGCCACGCTGGGCCTTTCTATCATTGCCCTTCTTGGGTCCAGACTTGTCCCCTTTGGCATTAGTGTTCCTTAAAGGTGTAGGATTACCTGAGTGCCGGTGCCCTTTCTTGAACTTGGGCCTTGCCCTGGACTCCAAACGAACTCCTACCAGTGCTAGAACCAGACTGATCCGAGGGCCTAGGCTTCTTGACTTCTCGGCCTCTATTACTCCGACGACTCTCCTCCACCTGCTATGCATGTACCATCAACCTATAAAGGTCCATGTTATCATGCAACATGGATGCCTGGCATTCCTCCTCCAGATCCTCTAATACACCAGTCATAAACCTGCTCACCTCATCCCTGTTACTGGACACCAGGGAAGAAGCATGTATGGAAAGTTTAACAAACTTTAAGAAGTATTCCTTAAATAACATACCTCCCAAGTTATGGGGACTTCTTCTAGTGCTCGGCCATCTACCCACATCTTTTACCATACATGAGCCACATCTTTGAGCTGGTATGCAGCCAACTCAGCCTTCTCCTCTTCATTAATGCCCATAGCACAGAGAATCTTTGTGGAGCTTGTCCAAAAACTCCTAGGGATCCTCATTTGTTCTAGACCCGAAGTAGACTAGAGGATTCATCCTAGTAAAATCTCTTAGTTTTCTAGCCATGGTGCTTGCAAGTGGGTTCTCCCTAGGAGCACCCTCTTTAGTGGCATGGGCTATGATAGTCTGTGCCTAAGCACTGATGGCTTGGTCCATCTGAACCAGTATTGCTGTCACTTCTATTTCTGTCAACGCAGCTGGGTTGACAAGCATTTGCGGTCCTACAGCTGGGCTTAAGGAGGATCTTAGTTTCCCTTAACTTTCTCCAACTCTTCTGCATGTGTTTCTTCTTGTGTTAATTTTTTTACACGCACACACAAGAAAGAGGTTAGATGCTAGAATGACACAAAATGTCAAAGCTCTACACAGCACGATAAAGAGTAGAAAAAGGGAAGATTTTTAACATCACTAAGTCTCTAAGTCATGCTTGTAGTGCACTTCACAACCATAAGCTAGAAATTACGCAAGGTGGTTGTTTTAAGCCTTAGTTCCTAGGTAATTTTACCTCATACTTTAATACCAAGTTTGTCACACTCGAGTATGAGACCCTAGATGAGACCGACGTCGTTAACCTTTCAAAAATCGTAAACAAGCCTCTTCTTAGATTTCATCACAATCATAAAGTTAATTTAGCAGAAAATATAAAAAAATTTAACTTTAGTGAAGTGTAATTAGACTTCATATAATTCTTGCATAAGAGTGATATACTAACATCTCAAAATAAACAACCATCTATTAAAAGATTGAACAATGGAAATGAAGAATTCATAATGTCATTAATAGTTGCCAAACCGACCTTAATACAAAATCTTGAACAAATGTTTGAAAGGAAACACTAGGGACAACATCCACTATATATGTATAATCTACTAAAGCAAGAAAATAAATCGTATGTATCCTCGAACTCAAGAGGACCTACCGAAGTCTGGAGGTACTAGTCCAAATAGCTTCAACTAATCTTCATTCTTCTTCAAGGAGCTGCACCTATAAAAATAGAAATTGTATATGGGTTAGTATACACTTGTACTAAGTATGGGTGTATGCACATAAACACATGAGGACTATGCATGATCAAGGAAAGCTCTTCCTATAGCAACATGTTATTTTTGGAAAGTGAAGTCACTTCACTTTCCTAATTCGTTATTTATGAAGCATGCTATGAATATGACACATTTTCATTCATTTAAATCACACAAATCATTTTCTATATGAACATAAGACCTTGTAATCATGAACATAATTTTAGAACAACTCAAGCAAAATTTAATATTTTTGCTCCCCTTAGGCCAAGAGCTCCCTCTCCAGACTTAGTTTATTTTTCAGTGTTTTCTTTTTTTGTTGTGTAGTTCAATGATCTCCTTTGATCCTATGTTTTACATTGAGTGAAATGATTTATTGTAGTCCCATTGATACAATGAATCAAGTAAGTAATCCAAAAGACTAAAGGAAATGATTTGACTACCCTACTCACAAGTTATTCTTTCCATTCTTGTTAAATTGGGCATGAAGTCTTTATGATACAATCTTTATTGGCTATGCCCATTATTTTATCATTTGCATAATATAAAGATGATGGGGCATATATTCATACTCCAATCGATGAGTCATTATGTTTTGCTCCCTTTGTTGACATAAGTCAACAACTGTTAAAACTTCATTCTTATCAAACATTGATGATTTGATGTACTTATGCTTTTGATTACTTAGTTCACTTTGAACTACATTTCTTCTTATTTGATCTCATGTTCACTTTGAACATGCTAGGTTGACTTAGGATATACTTTTAGGACTCCTTTTGGGATCTTTATGTGCAATGACAAAGAATTACTTACATCATTACTTAGTCTAACCTCACCCTTTGGTCATCCTATCTAAACACCCCTCATCTTCCTAGTTCTTTCTTTATTTCTTTCTTACTTTCTTAGATAAATCTTTAGCATTTAACCGACATATATCATGTGAGCTAACATGAAATCCAGTGTCTTTCCCACACTGAAAAGAGGTGGTTCACTGGCCAAAGTGAAACCGAATACTTCCTAGCTTTTTAGGTGGATCCACTAGCTAGTAACCTATGCTGGCGATATAGTTCAAAGACTTGGAGAATTTTTTACCCTTATTTAGCTTGGTGGTAGTCTCATATCATGAGGCTTACATGAGTTTTCACAAGCTCATTACTAGTCTATCAGTGCTTAACTCAATTTATCATACTTTACAACTTTTAGAGTTGACTCATACACTATGGAAGCTTTCTTCTAGTATGAGGTAGGCTTACCTGAATAGATGACTTGTCATCCATTTCTATACTTGATGAAAACTTAAATCTTACATTATCATCATGGTGTGAATGAGACTTGTCTCATGATTTCTAACACCATCTTATGTGAGTATCTTTAAAATAATTGTCTATGTTCGAGTGAGACTTGTTCTTTTAACATCCCATTCTCGGTAAATTTCATAACTCATAAGCTTTTAGTTATTTTACTACTCACCTTATCTTGTTCAATGTTATTTAGTAGTCTTGTACCTTTATTTATGAAAGTTATAAGGACTTATTCAATATGCTACTATGCTCACAAGTTCATTTAGATAGGGTATGTTGGGGCTTGTCCCAATCATTGGCATACCCTAGGTTATGAGTTCATTGAGTTACATCTTGTCAAGTCAATGTTTAACATGCATTTGGCCTTACAAGAAACATCATGATTTACATTGTCCATATAAGATTGGTATAACTTCGTCATTGGCCAATTCAAAGTAGATGATACTCTAAGCATACAGATCTATCATATAAGTCCCATTCGACATTATCAAATCACAGAAACCTACACATAATGATCAGTTATCACCACATATGAACAACATGCTCGAGATTTGCATTATATATACTACTAGAATCGGAAATATGGAGAACAAGGGATATGAACATTCGACAATTTCATTGGGAACAACCCTAGTTTCGGTTTTCTTGAATTCAAAACGTTTGAAAAGCCTCCTGGGAAAAGAATCCAATAGATAAGCCCATACTTTAATGTAAAATTGAATCTACGAAGATCACCCTCTACTTTGCACGAAAATCTTAAGAATTGCCTTGAAATCGCCTAAGGAGAACCGAGAGTATTTTTCTATTTTTTTCTTACATTTGTTCACTGTTTTTCAGCGTGAGTTTCTACTGGATAAACGTGAATCTAAGTCTTAGGAACTGAATAATGACTAATTCAACTTAGGCTAAATAATTTTATTAAATAAATCAATCAGCTAATTACCAAAACACCCCTCTTAAATTGACTAAAAATAGGAAAGCGTTTGACTTAGCCAAATTATGAAAATTTGCTAAGGGTATCGAGTTTGAAAATGAATTTAAATTAATTAAATAAGTTTATGATTTAATTAATTAAGTGTCCTAGGGTAATTACTAAAGTACCCCTAAGTCACTAGGACCATAACCAACCCCTTTGAACCATCCTAGGTTAGGTACTAGGATGTTTCTTTAGTTAGTTACTCGGCTAGTGTCACCCAGTTAGGTCTTAGGATTTCGGTCACACTAGTTCCTTCATTTTAGTCAGTACTAGGTTATTTATCTAGTTAGGTAAGTTAGTTAGAGACTAGGATTGGTTAGGAAGCTCGGTCTCACGTGGCTTGACCCGACGCATGTCGGACCCTACCGCCCTAACTGAATCGGTTGGGCTTGGTCACTCGTTCTCTTGGTCAGTTAAACATGTGCTTGCACATGTGTTGCCGTGCACTTTCCTAACCGTGGACTCTGTAGTTGCACTTGGAAATTTCACTTCTTGTCCAAAGGATCCTCACTATGTCTTTGGGCACTACTTAATCTACATGATCACTTTAAATGATCCTGTGCTTAAGTACCCAGGCTTGACACTTGGATGCCTCATACCTAATGTGTGTAAGCTATGAAATAAAAAAATTTAGCTTAGGGTCTTTATTGAAGGTACAATTTTTAAACAAGCTTGGATTGGAGCATTTGAACATCAAAGTATATCTTAAGTTACTTGTTGATACATAGAAATTGGCTAACACCCTTAAGTCAATATTCTATAACATGCCCAATATTATTCAATATTAGGAATTGGGATGCCTAGGTACCCCAATCCATATTCTTAAAACCTAATAAACTCTTCATTAGACAAGTACATTTTCTAGATTTTTACAATAGGTGGAATTGTAGAACCATGCTCTAAAAATTGTTCTCATGTCCAAGTTTCACAAACCAAACTACGGATTGTACAACCTTTTATGATGCGTAGAGAGGCCTCACAGAACCCAAGTCTTGAAACAACCCAATAAGCTTTCTATGATTGATTAGGATCTCGCTTAAAAGTTCATTTGTGCTGTATAAAGGATCCGTAAAACCCAACATCAAAGATCCTGAACCTGTTTTGTACGAGAGGGTCTATGGTTTGTAGACTTTTGTATGGACCATAGATGGTATTCCATAGACTACTTTTGCCAATTTTAAGAGAGGTTATTTTAAGTTCTTTCTCACCCTTTCTAAACCTATACCTCAATGTTTTTTTACCAATGAAGTCACAAGAAACCACTAGCACAAAGTTGAGTTGAAAGCTTTCTTACCGATTAAATTTTAAGATAAGATTTTACTTAGGTCAACATGATATGATCATATCTCTTGGCATATGTAGTGCCTCAGAAATTAATAGGTAAAACTAGAGCCTAATGTTTGAGTCTTAAAATTTGATGCATGTTTTAGAGTTGAAAAATAGCCCTAAAATTTGACTAAGTGTTAGTTCAAGTGAGTGTTTAAGGAAGGTGAAAGGCATCACTGCTCTTAAAAGAACCCTTGAACTTTGCCTTTGGCATGTGGGAATAAGGAATCATTCAAGGGAAGCTTCAAGGCACGTGAAATCCTTCATAGTCCTTACAAAATCTCATGAACTTTGCCTTAGGCATTTTTAGGCAAGGAGGCAAGTTCACTTGAGGGTTCAACAAGCGTGGAAGACTCCACTCTTCATAGAGGCCCCTCATGAATAAATGCCTTAGACATTTTTGGCATAGAGTGAGTTCAAGGGAGGGTCCACGAGGTGTGAAGTACTTCACTGCCTGTGGTGAATGTCTTAGTTTTTGGGCGAAGGGCTTTAATCCACGCTTGGTTCCATGGCAAGTGTACAAGCCCATTGCTCGTGTAGAGACCTAGTGGACAAATGTCGTAGCTTCAAAAGCCAAAGGCACAGTCCACATGAGTCCACGGGGGGGTGAAAGGGTAATTTTTGTAATTTTATTTTTAAGTCCAAATTAAATAGGTATGATTTATATATTATTTTCAAATAAATATATAAGGTATTTTAAGTCATTAAACACCCAAATCAAAATCAAAAGTTTATCTTCCTCACAATATTTCTCTCTCTAAAAACCCAAGAAGAAGAAGAAGAGGGAAATAGAAGCTTGGGATTGAAGAAATCAAGGGTTTTTCATCAAACTCTTCAAGGATTCATCATCAACGTATGGTAGTTTACATCTTTGGGTAGATTCCACCCATATATCCCCTTCAAAAATAGATTTTAAAACTTACAAATTTCCCCAAATTAAGGATGTTATTCAAGTGACTTGTGTTATTTATAGAAATGGTTTCAAGGTTTGAATTATGTTGGGTTATGACTAAATTTATTATCTATGGTTGGATTATGGTGAAATTATCCCAAGAACCCATGGATCCCTTATATTGCTAAATTGTGATCTTAATGTGGATTAATTGATTTTAGAAACATGTAAATTGGTCTTGTATGAATTTATTGAATTATATTATAACCATATCTAATGTAGAAATTCTAGATGTTGGGTTGAATATGATTCAAGATTCTTGAAGGGTAAATTATGAGAATAAAGATTCTAATACTTTGGTGTAATTATGGTGTTGATTAAAAGATCATTCTCCCCTATACACTTACACATTATTATGCATGAATTAATTATGACTGTGATGATCTTGTTGTGATTGATTGAAAGTCCATGTAAATGGTTTTTGTTAATATTGATTGAATTAATTGAATCATACTATTACCATGACTGAATTGTAGTAATTGTAGGTGTGTTGGTGAATTATGATTTATGGTCTTTTATGGACAAACTATGAGATTTTGTATAATCATTATGCTTATGTACACGCTTTGTGGAGATATTGAAAGTAATGATATCATGACTATAATGTAATTATGTGTTATTGAAAGGTTATTCTCAACTATACACTTGTGAATGAAGATGACGTGTTGTAAAAGGGTTTTCTCAATGTATATTGTACCATGAATCGGTAGTATTAGGGTATCCTCTTCATGTGTAATTTAAAGTGATCTTGATTAAAATACCTTGAATTGGTAGCTAGGCTTAGGGCATCCTCTTCTTGTATAACTAACAGGATCTTCACTTAATGATTGATGAAGTAATCTAAGGTTTTATCTTGAATTGATAGGTCAATGGAATTGCTTTCATGATGTTATGATGATCCTTGAATCGGTAGGCCTAAGGTAAATTTCATGAGCAACAAATAATGAACCTTGAATTGATAGACCAATGGTACCCTTTTCATTAGGATTTAATGAGATATCCTAATAATTTACCTTGAATTAGTAGGCTAACGATACCCTTTCATGTGTGTAATAATGTACCTTGGGTCGGTAGGCCAATGGATTCCCTCTTATGTGTAATGATGTTAAAAGAGAATGGACTACTTTGTGGGAATTTAATGGTTAGCACCAACTGAATATTGTAAGGTAGAAGCTCACCTTATGTTAGGTCGGGTTTCAAGTAATACCTTCCTTATTCTTGAACTATGTGCCCACATTGGTTATAGCTAGTGGATCCACCTAGGCTATTAAACATGATTTCTACCTTAGGCAAGTAGGACACTTTTTTCCGGTGTGAGGGCATGACTGTGGATTCTATGTAACTCACATGGTCTATGTCGGTTAAGGTTATTTCCCTACATTACAAGAATATGAATTATGACAAGAACATGAACATGAACTACAACTATGGATTCTTAAACAATTTTACTTAGTATGAGTTGGGGTATGAGACCGTTAATGCATTGCACAAGTAGGCTTTAAAAGTGGTTGTAATGTAGTTCTCTTGTGCTATGAATACCTATGAATTACGCATGTATGATATTTATTGTTGCTAATGGTGACTTTACTTGCTACAAGTTATGAACATGAATGTTTCCTTGTCAATGAGTATTGGCTATGGATGAGTCCAAGGTATAATATGAATGATTAGGGTGGCCTATAAGTGGTACTTAGCATAAGGCAGGATTATGAGATCTTACCTATGCAGAGCACAAGTATAGCTTGGGGTTTGTTATGAGATGATCAAAATTATGTTTCTTCAAAAATGTACATGATGACGTTTAAACTTGATAAAAATGCATGGTTTCAACTAAATGTCCCTTTTGAATATGTTTTAAGGATTTTTATGCATGACTACCATACTTAATGCATTTTTGTACTAACCCATATTTTCTATATTTTCCTATAAGTGTAGGTCCCATTCGTTGAGTTGTACTTCTTTTTTTGGGTAAATCTTTGATTGATTCTCTCCATGCTTTTGGTGAGTCCTCATGGTTCGAGGATGGAAGTTTTTCATTTCTAGTTCCATCAACTTTTCTTTTAAGACTATGTTGTAAAGGCTTGTGACCCTTATTGATATTCAATTTTATCATATGGTATATTGATACAATGTCTATACTTTCATTTGGATTTATGGAAATACTTCAATTGTAAAAAGCTTTTAATTCTGCACCATTTCTTATGTCTTAGGTTATGAATATTATGAGTCATGTATGAGCTTCTTCAGATGCTTGTACGTCGTGTCACGTCCGTGGTGTAGGCTTGGGTACTGACATCATATAAAGAGTTAAGTGGACTATGACCTATGAAATTAAAGATTCACGAGTTTTCTTTCCAGTATCACCAAGTTTTCCTTATTTTAGGTTTAGAGTAGAATGTCATGCTTGTTTTCAAAATAAAATATTGTCTTTAAATTAATTTATAAGAAGAGAAAAAAATTTGAGTTTTGATCAACAGTTTTCAAATATTAATTTGTTAAGAATATAAGGAATGTCACAATCGGATTCTAGACCCCAGGCGAGACCGGTGTTGTTGACCTCTCAGAGGTCGAAGAAAAGCCTACTTACGTCATTCTTACTTCGTCTAGGGTAATTTTAGCGGAAAATTTAGAAATTTTGTTTCTTAAAATACATACTAGTCATTCTGTTAGATTCATAATTGTTCACCATCAACCATCTAACATTAAGATCATCAAATGAAAGAAATAGTTTAATATAGCATTAAATGTATACTTGCCAAAATGACACCAATACAATGTCTGAACAAAAGCGGAAAGAATGCTAGTGGAACATACTCCACTAGCCCAATCCTATAAATAAGCTAGAATATAATGGGCAAGCATCCTCGAAAGCATGAGGGCCTACCAAGTCAAGATGAATCTCCATGTCAAGATAGTTTCAGCGTCAACCTGTAGCTCAAGCATCCACCTGTGTCTGCACCTAAAATTGTAGAGTTGTATAGGGTTACTACACACTTGTACTAAGTATGGTTATATGAAAGCACACACCAAGGACATGCATGAGTAAGAATAGCTCTTTCCTAACAACATGATTATGGAAAGTCAAGTCAGTGGACTTGCCAAATTGGGATTAGGAAAGTTAGTGAGCTCTCCATATTTGGATTAGGAAAGTAAGTGAGTTTTCCAAATTTGGATTGGGAAAGTCATGCCATGAGAGTAACAATGCATCATCATACATATCATATTGCACACAGCACATAACATCTTACACATAGCACATAACATATTGCATATAGCACATAACATTTTTCATATCCTTCGTTCATATGCCATGAGACCTTGGAATCATGGACTTGACATCAAGACTTCCCAAAATGAGGGATTAACATATGGTACCTCAAGTACAGATCCTTCTTTAGCAAACACAAAGTCTGCTTCATTCATTCATACGTACTTCATTTCATTTCTTTCATAGGCTAGTGTAAACACCAGCTATACCTAGAATGTAGTTTAAGACTTTCATTGGGTTTGTTTTGCAATGATCAAGAATGACCTAGTGTCATTACTTAAGTCTAGCTCACCTCCTAATCATCCTATCCTAACACCTTTGGTATCATTCATTTCATTATGTGCATCATTTGAGAATGGCCTCATTTATTCATTTGTAACTTTAACTTTAACCAATATAGATCATGTGAGCATCATGAAATCCAGTATCACCCCTACCAAAAAGAGGTGGACTCACCGACCAATGTGACCCAAAACATGCTAGAGTACATAGGAATTGAACTTTTTCAGATCCCTATATTGGCAATATAGGTTTGAAGACTAGGGGATATAAGGAGATTCATATGCGGCATGCCGGACAGTCTCATCTCATGAGAATTACGTGAACCTCCGCCCTTCCCGAAAGAAGGCATCACTGCTCATATCTAGTCTATCGGTGCTCACTATAAAGTTCCATTACATTCAACTCATACGTAATGGAAGTTGGCTTCTAGTATGAGGACATCATATATCAATAGATGATTTCTCATCTCATCATTAGTATTAATTATGTTAGTCTCAATACTTTAATTAGAGTGTTCATAGAGACTGGTCTCTTCATTAACATTTACACTCTCATAGGTGAGTACGTTTTGGTAACATTTACTTAGGCTCATTTGAGATTGCTCTCATCTTTTACATTAGTCTCATATCATGTTGCCACCTCATTCATTAACATTAGCACCTAGTCTCTTCATAATTACTTACCCCGTTTTATGTGAATGTTCATTTCATCATATGCCAATGCACGTGGCCATTTAATGTGTTTCACACTCTTACATAACCCTTATAAGGTTTCATCATTTCATTGTTCCTTTTCATCATTTATTTGTTCATTTCATCACTTCATTGAGTTGGCCATTTAGGGTGTTTCACACTCTTACTTAACCCTTCTACGGTTTCATCATTTCATTGTTCATTTCATCATTTCTTTGTTCATTTCATTGTTCATTTCATCATTTCATTGTTCATTTCATCATATGCCAATGTACATTTAGTGTGTTTCACACTCTTACTTAATTCTTCTATGGTTTCATTATTTCATCGCGTACATCTTAGGTTCACTTATTTTTAGACATATGCTAGACTTATAGGTCTATACATACAAGCCATGATGTTTCATTCATAGTTCGTTTAAGTGATTCATATCTTCTTAAGACTATGTGGTACAAGACTTATGCATCTTGTATGTATGCCAAGATCTCGATTTCGATCTAAGTAGGCAGCATTATTCTTGAATATTTAATTCACGTATGACTTATGTATCAATTTGGAATTTGGGAGGGAAACCGGTTTCAAATCCCTTGGAAAACTCTTAAATTTTTTTCCATTTATTTATTTGATCCATATGGCTTGGGGACCCAAGTTCGAGCCCCAATGCCTTCATTTTATTTTTTCCTTAATTTCTCCCCTCATTTTTTGCTTAATAGAACTAAGAGGACGTGGGATCAAACCCCCACAACCTCATTTACTTTTTATTTTCATTACATCTAATTTTTATCCTTTGGCCAAAGGTTTGTGGTTTCGAACCCACACAACCCCTTTTTAATTTTTTTTAATTCTCTCCTTCACTGCTTAGAGGTCGTGGGTTCGATTCCCACGCCTCACATTTCTTTTTCTTTCATTCAAAGTTTTTTTTATAGTGAGGTCTTGGGTTCAATCCCAAATGACCTCACATATTTTAAACATTATTTTCAAACTTCTCTAAACTTCAACATTAGCCTAAATTAAACCATCAACATGCTGGAAATTTTAACACATTTGCAGCCTACTTTCTTCAACATTTATAAGCAATTATGGGTAATTCGTAGATCATTTAATACATTCTTAGGTGCATTTTTCATGTATTCGTTTAGCCAAGAGATTATCACAAATCAGCCACATTTCAACTCATATGAACATCACGAATTACATAATCATTTGTACATGAAATAAACCACAACATCACATTTTTAAAGACAAAATCCGAGGCACATAGATACGATTCATATTGCATACATGTACACATAATTTTGGAAAAATATCAACATAAGTCACAGAATTCCGAACATACATATAAACACATAATCATCACGAAAACACGTTTCATCCCTAGTTTTATACAAGCAAACATAACCAACCTATGATTCAATGGGAGCTAGTGACAGGGACATGCAACGGGGAACAACCCTAGTTTTCGAAATAGATTCGTCTAAACCTTAGGCGTCTCTTGGCAAAGGGACCAAGAGAGAAGAGAACCCATACCTTTTTTATGTTAATCCCACGACTTGCTACCCAAAAACTTCATCCAAGATCCAGTCCAAATCCCCTCAAAGTCAAAACCAACTTGACGGACAAACTTCTCTTTGTCTACGTGATTGATTTCTTTTGTTTTCTTATATTTTCTTGGTGAGTTCATCAAGTGTGAAGAACTTTGGTTTACCTACTGTTTTTTTTAAGTTAATTGGCAGAGAGAATCATGAGTGAGAGTGATAGAGACATGAGAGAGACAGAGAGAGATGAGCGTGGGAGAGAAAAAAATTTTTAGGATTAGGAGTCTAGTTTAGGACTTAGTTAATTAAGGTTTTTATATAATTATTAAAAATCTTATTTCCTTTTATTTTAAATCAGCTAAAAGATAATAAATATAAATTAATTACATTAATTTATCAACTTAAACTAAAAATAATTTAATTCATTGCTTCCACCTAGGTTCGAACCCGGGTGGAGCAAGACTTCACTTCAAAAGCCAATTTTTGGCCCTCTCTCCCTAAAATGTCACTCCACCTTATTAATTAAATAATTAATTATTTATTTATATAATTATGATACTAAGCTTAGCCTGGAAAAATACCATTTTATCCCCTAGACCCTTCAAAACTAAGATTTTCCCTTTTTAAGTGTTGTAAAGACTCCGTCAAGTAAATCTTCGTATTTGAGAGCCCTACATGGTTGGACCCAACCTTTTATATCTCCACTAACTCCCCAAAGTTGGCTTGGTTGTAGCAAGGGTTCAGAGTTTTGGTTCTTCGCACATCAATCCGTGTGAACCCGGTCTAATCGTAGGCATTCTAGACACATTAAGCATTACTTAGCATATTCATTTTTAGGGTTGTTACAAGAAAACTGATTATTCCCAAAGGTATCACTTTTTTTTAAGATTAGAGAAACTTTTATATCTACAAGAGTTAATTACTTTAGTGCTTCAAAGAAAAAACTCTTTTAAGATGATACTTTGAGTAATTACATCAAAGATAGCAAGAGTATATTTTTTATATTTGACCATGAGCATATATTTATTGAGACTAGTATTGAGCACCGATATGAGGATGAATTCAGGTAACTCATATTCCTCATAAACCATTTAATCAACATGGGTAAAAGATCTTACCTTTTAGACTATTACTTATTACTTTCGGGTAAAGCTTTAGTGGATACACTTATTTGAGATCTTTTATATACTAGTAATATATATGACACTTCTAGCGATTTGGGCGAGACACTATATCATCTCGTTACTTATAATGATGATTGTCGATTAGAGAATCTCTAAAATAGAGTTAAAATGTATTTTTATCATATCACTTAACATGTTGAGTTCGGAGATAAAATTATTTGTAAATTTTAAATGATTTCATCCTTTATTTTATTTGTTTTACATTTAGTTGTGAGTTAGTTTTCCTCTAAGTAGTCAGTCATGTAAAGAGTTCTCTTGGGGATTAAAATGGTTCTCGAGTGTCGGCTAGTATATTTATGAAGTTGTATCAGTAGGATCTTATTTATGTTTGTGAGGGAGCCCACTTTTATAAATGAGGGACTAACAGACATGTAAAAAATGATCTTCTTTCATACTCTAAATCATCCAATAGAATTGTTCTATAAAGAACTTATTCATACTTATGCGTTTTTCAAATCCATTTGGCAACCCCACATACTGAAGGTGGTTGAAATAGAAAATCTCAAATGCTTATTGATGAGTTATCTAGAATAAAGTCTTCTTAATGTTAGAGACTGCAGAGGAGCTTGAGAGAAGTTTATTAGTGTGCAATGTATTAATTTGAAAAAATCCACCCTTTTACATATGAACCGTGTGTTCGAGCTAAAAGCAAGATGTTCTCTCATATTCTTTTCTTCAGACCTTCTTCCAGGTGATACCCTAAAGAGGGGAGCATGTTCTAGAATTTTTGGGGAGTATTTTTCACCCGAAAGATAGTATTAGTTATGATGTTATAAGACAATAGTATAGAAGTTCCTAGAGTTAGAAGTTTGTTGTCATGAACCTAGTAAGTCATTAATGATGAGTTTTTCTTTTACATGTAGGCTAAGGAGTAGTGATCTTGTGTGTATTTCATGGTAGAAGGTAGATTAAGAGGGTTATGATAAGTTGGAATATATTTTAACCAGAAGGAAGTTTATGTCGGTGTGTCATTATGTTAGTGAACACCAAGTATATATGTTGAATAGAAGAGCAAAATATTCATTAGGTGATAGATCTAAGCTACGATTACGATTTTTTAAATGGGAGCCCATAATATTCAGAGGTTTATAGAAAAATTAGGCAATGATGTATAGTGAATGGGGTAAATAGTACTTAAGTTGAAGAGAAAATAACGGTAAACTGTAAGTATGTATACTAAGAGATAAAATTTGATTAATTTTTCATGAGGTATTAGTGAGTATCTTAATTTTATCTAGTAATCGTAAGATAGTATAGCATGTGAGCAACTATATTGATATATGTGCTTAGTACTAGACACTAAACTTGAATTTGAGAAGAGTGTCATGATAAAAAGATATGGCAACATTGGGAAGATGATGTTAGTTTTAGGATCTGATCTAGTAGTTTGACATAAATTAGGTGAAGAATGAAGGTGTTACTTTTTGATAAATGTGAGCAATACAAGCGTAGTACTATGACTTTTAGCTAAGAAAATGAAATATGGCTAATTCATTAGATTAGCAAAAGCATTAAGAGGTGTACCCGAGATTGTATTCTATCAGACGAGGTTCTAATTAAGTTTATGATATTTTTATGTGTGCCTAGGTAGTAAAGATGAGCTTTCAATGTGTGGTAGGCTGATGTAAGCATTATTATCACCCTTAAGAGATTGGTAGAAGAGATTTTATATATCAAAGTCAATGATGAACCTCTGAATTATAGACAAGTTTCCTCCAGTTAGGTAGATATGAACTTAGTACGGTATTGGTAGTCTAAGAAGGAGAAGCAAGACTATTAAGAGTTAGATTAAGTTGTTTTATAAGACAATGTGGTTAAAGATTATAGAAAGACTTTAATAGAAGAAAAAATAAGTTAAGTGAAGCATCTCAGAAAAAATTCTTAGAAGAAATTTTAGCACCTACGTATGGAGAGATCTATAGCCATTCGATTAGCATTTCCCGAGCATTAAAGTAAAGTGAATATATACTAGTTAAGTGAAAATGGAATAGATCGATTATTTATATGTGTCTTCTTCAAATCTAACGGGGAGATAATAAGATGAGAAACTAAGTGAAGTGTGTATTCGAAAAGAGTTATAGTGTTATATCAATCTATTTATACTTTAATGTAGTCCTTAAAGTTTAGTTGTTACAATATCCTATTGAGGTTTCTAATATCATAATTGTATCCATGAACTATGCTCCTAAATGCCAAAAAGATTCATATATATGCTCAGTTTATAAATCGAAGGGAGAAGACTTTAAACAATTAATCTCACTATTACTCCATACAATTGTGAATATTAACCTTATGATATTAATCTATTCATATAAACATCATATCTATAAGACTATAACACTCTCATGAATACATGAATTACCCTCAATGTCTAGCAAACTAATATTATGTCATGCATATTGTTATATCAGATTTCTTGAATAAATCATGCTTATAATCTTTAGCTCTAAGCTCTCTCAATGATCATTTTTTTTGTTCTAGTGATGGTGATGGTGGTTGAGCAATGATAGATGAGAGAGAGTTTGTCATGCCTATAGCCTACACCCTGAACGTGGTTGATACCTGAAAATCATTGTTGGCCCCAAGCAAATCCTTGGCCTGGTTCACAAAGCAAATCTAAAACTCGACTGGATTAACGAATCGTCAGTTGATAATCCTGGTTACTTGTATCTACATCATGAAAAATGCATGTGAAATGGGTCAGTACATGAATTTTACGAGCATGTAAAGGGAACACTGAACATAAACTGCAAGGTTGAATGGATAAAAACAAAACATAACTCATATAAACTCGAGTCAACTCAAGGATACCCAAACTCAAGAATACTCAACCCATGTCAATATAAAATCAATAGTAGAGATGTATTATAAAGGAATCTTTCAAAAAAGTAGATAACAACTCAATGTATTAAAAAAATAAAATAATAACTCAATTTGGGAGATTCTCTAAGTTACAGCCATCACTATGAGATTGTGATGATACAACATCTCATCCACACTACCAGAACTGTAGTATACCTTACCAGAGCATATGACATCCTCAACTAAGTCGCTCCACTTATGCTTAAAACCCAATAAGAAATCATCTAAAATGTATAACCCTTTCGACCCAACCACGTTGGTTACATGTTTTTTGAGAACTTTGGGTTGTATGAACTCGTCCCCATAACGGTGCTCAATACAAATCCAAAAATATAACTCAGATCATATGTTCAAAATGATTTCCTCATACTAAATCTTTGAGATTATTACTCAAAAAGTTCATTTAAAATATATTATACTCAAAAACTCCTCATGAACTTATTTGGAAATCAGTGTTTCCTCTCATTTTAAATGTAAAAACATTTAATCTTGCGAAGACTTGGTTCCCATATATTTATTTTGAAAAATGAAACTCAACTCTCCTCTTCTTCAAACTTAAGTATTTAAGTCTTAAAACAAGTTTTAAAAAATCATAAAATACTTCTCAAAAATGACTCAAAAGAACTTCAGACTTTACTCTTAACTCTTCCTTGAATTTGAATTATGAATTCAAGGGTTATGATTCATGCCAAGAAGGATCACTGAGTGTTTAGATGTAGCTTAGAGTAATAAGAATTAGAAGGGAGTAAAGGTACACTTCAAAAGAATTCAATGGAGCAAAAGACTAAAAACAAAACGGGGCAGGCGAACCTGGTGCACTAAGTGGAATGGGGCCCAAACCCTTAAACTCGAAAAGGTCAGTTATGGTGAAATGCTGGTGCGGCGTGCCAGCCTCCTACCCAAAAAATTCATGAATTTTTTTCTTAGTTTCTGGCCCTAATTCACCTAAAATCGAATTGTTTTTTCCGAATACTCTTAGATTTGTTTACCCATCTTAATTACATGAAAGTATACTCATAAAGCCTCTAGAAAATAACTCATTAACAAGATACTCGTCCCAATAACTCAACTAAACAACAAAATTCAACAACGAAGAATAATACTTGAAGGATACACATTAAGAACTTAAATTATTCAACCTCAAGAATGGAATAACAAACAAAATTAACATGATTGGTGTGTGGGTGAACAAACCCAGCACTATGAAAACTTAAATACCTCTTAGGGATCAACCTTACTGAAATTCCTCGACAAATCACAAGAATCTTGATGAGCGCCTTGAACTTTTCCTCTTTTCTCCTCTTGAACTCCTCTCAAAACCTTAAGCGTATTTGGCATTTTGAAAACTGGAAAAATAAGTTTTGACCCATAAATATTACTAAAAATGTTTAAAGCTGATGGAGTATGTAAATGACCAAAATACCCCTCATTAATCAGGGTAACTTTTCTTAATTGGACAAGCAGAATTCAAACAGACATATCTTCCTCATCAAAACTCAAAATTTAGCAAACTCAGTGGTGTTGGAAAGAGTATTCAATACCTTTCATTTGATATCTTATGGGATACCTAAATCATCCTATACTAAGAGTTATGACCATTTGTAGTTTACTCAACACTCACAACTTAACTAGAACTTGCAAAATTCTTAAATTAGCTTTTTCCAAATTAGTTCTTTCTAAATTTTGTTTTTTCTAAGGCGAGATTAAACAGAGTTGATTCTCCTATTTTAAATCTGTCATGACCTATGATCTTGAAATCTTATATGAACAAGCTCTCGGTATGATTAGTTCTACGTATGTTAGTAGGCAAGATTAGAAGTCAAGAGAGGTAGTGATATTAACTCATTTCCCTTCCATCCTCAGTTTAACCATCATTTGAGAAAAATTATCCAATGAGGAGATAATGCGATTCACTTCAAATCAAACCTTGATAAGAAAAATTCTTAAAACTTTTTTTTCAATAATTAGAGAATTTTATTAATAATCTCAGTCAATCAAAGAACAAACACCACCTTACACCTCCTTAGGAAAAAATCCAATCGCAAAAGAATATAATGTTTTTGCATTTTTTATGTTGTAGCCTTCCCCATCCTTTTATCTCCTTACTGGTATTATCCTCAAATAGGGACATTTTAATGTCACTGTTGATAATCTTCCTTCCTGTTACTTACATACTATTGAAATCCGAGAATCAACAATTTCCTTTATCGATAACTCTATTGGCTAAGTAGTCTCCTAACTTATTTCCTTCTCTGAGAGTGTGTTAAAAATATGTTGTTTATCTTTCATGAGTGCTTTAATTTCCCACCACCATTTTTGCTATTATCCATGGACTATCCACTGTTCTTTAAGTACCTTGCACATAAGCATTGAGTCAGTCTAAATGATGATTTGATTGATTTGTGACTGTTTGCAATGTTTACATGCTTCTAGGATAGCTTTCGCTTCTGCCACCATATTAGTAGTGTTCTCCATACTTCCTCCCTCTGCATATTTGATGTCTCCTCTATCATTTCTTAGGTAAAATGCATAGGAACTTAGGCCTGGGTTTCCTCGTGAAGCTCATCGGTGTTGTACTTTATCCCACCTTCTAGTGGGCATTCCCACAATACCTTTATTACCTTCATCATAGGCCTGAAGTTTTCCAACTCTCTTAGCATACCTGGTCGATCATTAGGTCCTTTCCTCCTTGGATGTCTCAACTGCAACAACATGTACATGTTCCTAGTGACATTATAAATGATCGTGACACTGATGTTTTCTTCCCTTCGTGTTTCATCCTATTTCTCCTTCTCCTAGATCAAAAGGCTAAGTAGAGCTCTATAAAAGGACTCAATGTTCTTTTTTGCATCTACTCCCCACCGTACCATTATAACTTCTCTTAATTCAAGTCTTGATATACTTAAACCTGCAAAAGAGCAAAAATAGGACAAGGTCTGGTTAGCAATAAAGGATCAAAGAAACACATGAGTTAATGTTTCCTGATCAGGTGTTTCACAGCACCAACATTTAGAAGGACCTTCCAGTCCCCATCTTCTAAGTTTATCATCAACAGAAATTTTGGATTTCCAAAGTCTCCACATCATGAAGGCCACCTTAAAAATGAACCCCTTTGTCCAAATCCACTTATAGATTTTGTTGGGTTCCTCTTTGTGCCTTATATACTGTCATGTTGACTTAACAGTAAAAGATCCCCCTAAATACGACATCTAGAAGGGTGTGTCTTTTTCCTATTTACCCGTAGGAGGGTGGATATGTTGTATAATGTATTATGCTAACTCTAGAGGAAGAATATCCTACAACCTCTACATTTCATTCTCCCTGATTAGTCAACTCTTCAACCTTTGCATAGCTATCATCCCATTCAAAATTTTCTCATGTGATGGTATAGAGATCTCCCAAGCCTGTCCAATTATCATGCCATACAGAGGCTGATCCTTTCTTCATTCGCCATAGGCTTTGATGCTCGATGAGGTCCCTTGCTTGAAGCATTTTATTCCACACTTGTGATCCACTCCCCCAAGTTTCCACATATAAACATTAGTATGATTGTTCTTGTATTACTTATTTCTTATGTATTCCCTCCATATCGAAGGTTTGGTCTGAAAGTTCCACCATAGATTACAAAATAGGGCCATTGATAGATCATGCATTAATTGAAATCTTAATCCCCCTTGCTTCTCTAGTAGGCATAAGTTACTCCACTTTGTCCAGTGTCTTCCTCTTCCTCCAATGCAATTGCTCCAAAAAAATTGTGCCATCATTTTTTGGACTTGATTTAGCACATTGTGTGGAGGATTCATAACCGATAGTCAATGGATCGGTGTACTTTGAAGCACATGCTTGATTAGAATGTCTCTACCTCCATAAGATAGCAAATTTCCTTTCCAAGACTGCATCTTGGCTCCAATCTTTTGCATTATTTGCTCATAATAAGCCTTTTTCTTTCTTCTATAAAAAATTGGGCATCCTAAGTATGTGAAAGGAAATTATTTCCTTAGAATTCCTGTTGCTACTTCTACTACTATAATATCCCCTCTTGATACACTGTGGTGCAAATAGATAGAACTTTTTTCTTTATTCACTTTCTGGCCTGAAATATCTTCATGCAAATAGATAGAACTTTTTTCTTTATTCACTTTCTGGCCTGAAATATCTTCATATTTCCTTAATGTTTTAGTAATCAAATGCATTTTTCATCTTCTTGCATAGGATAATCATATCATCCGCAAAGGACAAGTGATTCACTTGCTGGCTGCCTCTTGGCATTCCAAACCTCCTGAATTCTTTCTTCTTCATTAGAGAATTTAGAGATCTTGACATGACATCGGCTGCCAATATGAAGAGAGTAGGTGATAGAGGATCCCCTTGCTTCAGTCCTCTCGATAATTTAAAAATCCTTTAGGCTGACCATTTAGGAGGATTGAGTACCAGTTGGAACTGATCAATCTAAAGACCATATCAATAAGCTTTTCACCAAAAAAAGCCTTCTCAATACCTTTGTCATAAATAGCCATTCCACTCTGTCATATGTTTTCATCATGTCTAGTTTAGTCACTAGATTTGGAGACTTCCCTCTTCCTTATTCCTGTTATAATTTCTTGAACCAATAACACATTCTCCAATATGTTTCTCCCTTGTACAAAACCAGCTTGTTCTGGGATATATTTCCTGGTAACACTATTTTAAGTCTTTCATGAATAATTTTTGAAAATATTTTATTCACGAAGTTACTTAAAGAAATAGGTTTCAGGTTTGAGAAAGTATTCATCATTACTTTCTTAAGAATAAGAACTAGATTCGTGTGAGTGATGAACCGCGGTTACTCCGCACCATTGAAGAATGCCTTGACCATATTGCAAATATCCTCTCCTGTGGTATCCCAAGTATGTTGGAAAAATGCTCTACTCATACCATCTAGTCCTGCTGCACTGTCCCATTAATGCCCTTTTGATCACCTCCTTGTTGGAATGCTTTGCAGCTCTTCATTCATTTCATTATTTATCACTACGGGTAATTCCTTCGGTAGCTGAAAATCATCGTTATCCTCCTTTTTCGTGAACTATTTTTTGTAAAAATCTATTGTTGCTTCCACAATATCTTCTTGTTGGGTTAACCATTCTCCTTCCTTGTTTTGAATTTTATTTATCCTCATCCTTTTCCTCCTTCCTTTAACAATGGTATGAAAGAATTTGGTATTCCTCTCTCCCTTTTTGAACCATTCCATTCCAGCTTTCTATTTCCAAAATTCTTCCTCCCTTTGTAAATGCTTCTTTATCTCCGCTTGACATTTATGCAACTTTTCTCTGTTAGTACCTGAAGGGTCAAGTTCAAATTTTGTTTCATTCAGTTCTATAACTTCTTCAAGAGTGATTATCTCCTGAAAGATATTACCAAAGGTATCTTTTGTTAACTGAGATAACGCCTTCTTAACCCTTTTTAATTAATGATGGAATAAAATAAAAGGACCTCCTTCAAAATCTGTGTCCCACTGCTGATTGAACACTTCCATGAATCATTTCTCCTTTATCCAGAAGTTTAGGAATTTGAATGGTCTCATTACTTTCTCGCTGCTGGGTTTTTGAGTAATTAACAATGGAGTATGATCATGACCACTCCGTAACAAATTTTCAATTTCTACGCCCGGGAAGTGTTTTGCATTTTCTAATTGCATAAAACTCTATCCAATCATTTCAAAATGCATTCTTCATCTGTTCTACCATTCCACCAAGTGCATTTCGTAACCTTGAATCCTTGATCCTCCAAATTACATACATTAATGTAATGATTGAAGTGTACAACTTCCCCATTAGTTATTGGACACCCTCCTAGTTTCTCTTCTTCATTTCTAATCACATTGAAGTCTCCTCCGACTAACCAATGAATTCTGATGTTGTTGGATAAATCCTCCAATTAATCCCATAGTTGTGGTCTTTCACTTTGTGTAAATTTAACATATACCAAAGATATTGACACATCGATGTCCAATTCTTGATTTTGCACTTTGATAGTCAAAACTTGTTCCTAATCCCTTTCTATTATGTATTCCATTAGTTCATCAATAAAAGCCCAAATTTTTCCTTTTATATTAACTACAACATGTTTCATACCCAGCTTAAATTTGTACTCCTCTAGATCTTGTCTATCTTCAAAAGGTTCCATTAATCCCACATAATAGAATTGGTATCTTTTATGCATATTTAATGATCCAGTAAATGCCTTTTGAGTGTTTACCGACCTTATATTCCATATTAGAGCTCTGATTGATACTTGGTATTTTTTATGATCATTCTCTTTGACCTTGATGATGCCTGAGCTGCATTAAGTTCTCCTGTGCCTTGCTCTTTTATTTATCATGGACATTTTTTAGCTTTCTAGACTGCTTTGGTGACAGATCCCCTTCTACAATACCCATTTCAATGTTTTGTACGAGATCATTCTCATCCCTGTTAGCGGCATTAGTGTGCAATCGATCTTCGTTTTCATCCCTTTGCATCGCCAAAGGAAGGACTTCCTCATTGTTAGCTTCATATACAATTAAAGCATGTTTTCCTTGTCACGGTGCTCCTCTTCTTCTTGTATTGTTTTTTCCTTGCTTTGTTTTTGACCTGAAGTCTCCTCCGATCCCTTCTACAGTTCCTTGTCGTTGGGCATTAGCTTTTCATTGACCTTTTCTGTTGTTTCTTTTGGTTCACAATCTTTCTGCTTTGTATTGAGATCTCCAAAGTTTTGTTTACCAATCCTTTCGTGCTTATCTTGGTTAAACTTTCCTCTTGTTCTTGCTTATTCTCTTCCTCGTCTTCTTGTTGTTCTTCTCCCTCCAATCTTTTAAGAGTCCCAAAGGGGTTTTTATCCTGAACATCATTCTCCCCTTTGATATGTCCATACTTATCCCTTTTGTATTTGATTCTTCTCCTCACCATCCACTCCTGTTTTTAGTGTCTTTTACCAACTACCATTCCACTTGGCATAATTCAATTTGGTTCTTGCACACCCACATTTGTTATTAAGTTTACTTCTTTCTCCCCCTTATTTCCTTCCTCATCTTCTTTTTCATATAGTTATGGGTGTAGTGACCAGCAACTATGCTCATTGTGACCTTGAAGCTGACATTCCTTGCAATATTTGGGCCTCTAGTTGTACTGCACCTTCAACCACTTGTACTTAGTGTCTCTTGTGATATCATCCTCCTCCGTTATTCTAACCTGTTGTGGTAGCTTGGCTGTCAGATCTACTTTAATTTTGACTCTAGCAAAACTGGGCCTCGTTTGATTATTTGTTGTCATATCTACTATTAATGGTTTGCCCACTGTTGTTGTAATTGAAAAAACTGCCTCCTTTGCGAAGAAGTTTGGGGGAGATCAGGAAAAGAGATCCATGCAACTCCTATTGTTGTTTCTACGTCCAGCTCAAAACATAGATCTCATTTAAGAGTTCTCATCTTCCAATAAATATCCCTAGATGTCACGTAGTATGCTACTGTAGATAAAACATGCACGTAGTCCTCCAAACTATTGAGTCTGATCAAAATATGTCTGGAATCCAATACTCTTATCATGCATTCACTTTTGATTCCACATTGTCCTAGTATTATTTTCCTTAGTTCCATAATATCGGATTTACCATAGGAAAATTTGCCAATAATAGCATATTGCAAATTTTCCTGAATGACTAGTGATCGTACTTCCGATGCCTTCCATGTAATATTAGGTTCTTTCTATAGCATGACCACTGGTTTGGGAGGTACTTTGGGTATTGGTGGGTTCATTGGTTTTGGTTTGGAGTATTTGGGTATACTGCAAAATGTTTTGGTTTCCATTTCCAATCTGTTGTGGTTTTATTTTATCATAACCATGTAAGGGTGGGAATTCCTCCGGTGGAAAAGTCCCACTGGTGGTGGCTGCCTCCATAATGACGTCTAGGTTTTTTTTGAAAAATTCTTCAAACTAGTGTTAGGAAAGAAGTCTATAGATCATAGAAGTATCTATAGACCATAAGTGGATTCGTAGAACCATACTATGAAAAATTATTCTCATATCCATGTTTTACAAACTAGAATAAAGCTTTTAGATATTTCTATGGTTCGTTGAAAGGCCTTGTGAAAACCGAAGTCCTGAAAACAGTAAGTTTCTTATGATTGAGCCAAAATGTCCATCAAAGATCCGACTTGTCTTTGATCCATAGACCTCAACTTTAAAGATCCACACCTGATTTTTTTTGGGGGAAATGACTAACCCATTGTGTTGCACTTCAATAACTTTTGTGGTGGTTTCCATAGAACCTTGAAGAGGAAATTTTAGAAATAGTTAATAGACTAGTCAATTCCCTAAATGGTCACGCAAGTTAAGAGAATTATCTTGAAATATTTTTATTTATGATCAAAATATCAATCAACTATAATTATTTTCCTCCAAATATACTTGTCATCACTCTCTCCTAGATGGCATGACATGTCATTAAAGTCTTTTTTTAATAATAGACTAATTTAATTCATTGAACCCGTTTAACTAAACTAATGATCATATTATTTTTTAATATTTTTTATATTAGTTTATTAAGAATAAATTTCATACTTAAAATATTTTATCATAATTAAACTTTTTATTTTTTTATGTTATGAAGAATACATTTTAAAAATATACTAGAATTTTATCAATTTTGAATACTTATAAACACATATATTCCAAAAAATATTGATAAACAAATTACTAATGAACGCTGATTTACATCAATTAATCATAAGTTGTACAATAAATCAATTAAATTAAAGGTCAATTAACTATTAAATGATATTAATTGTGTATTTTGCAATTCATGCTTACAATATTTTTTAAAAAAAAAAACAAGAAAGTGAATGATATTATATTTTTTATCCATTAGAAAAACTAAATACCTCAAAAGTCCCCTTAAATTCTAGTTAATATGTCCAATAATTAAATCATTATTTTGAAAAATTATAGACCTATTCAATTCATCAAATTTATTTCTCTACAAAATAAATATATAAATTACATGAGAATTTATGAAGATTATAAGAAAAATAATTGTAAAAGTCTACTAACTTTATATATTGTCACCAAACAAAATTCAATGAAAAATCTCTGTATGCACTTGTTACCTTATAATTTTAAAATTCCTAACTGAATTATTTGAAAATTTTAAGCAATTTATTTTATAAAAGTATTTAGATAAATTTTTAAGTTTTACAAAAAAATTGGTAAGAAAGAGAAAAAAAAACTATTCTTTTATTTTCTATTATAATATATTATAACTTTGATTAATATATTGATAAATAAAGATTAAATTTTATTTTCTATAAATATTATTCACTTTCTATTTTCTTTTTAAAAAAATATTGTATGTATATATGGATTTTAAAGCATTCAAATAATTATTTTTTTAATAATTAACCAATATATAAAATTATTGATTTATTATACAATTTATGATTAATTAAAGTAAATTAGCGTTCATGAGCGACTTGTATATCAATATTTTTTTTGAATGTATGTGTTTATAAGTATTCAAAATTGATAAGATTATAGTACATTCTATAAACGTATTCTGCATAACATAAAAAACTAAAATGTTTAATTTATGATAAAAGATTTCAAATTTGAAAATTTATTCTTGATAATTTTAAAAAATAAAAAATAATACGATCATTATTTTCGTTAAATGAGTTTAATAAATTAAATTAGTCTACTATTAAGTAAAGACTTTTATGACATGTCATTCCAACTAGGAGAGAGTGATATTTTTAATTTGAAGGAAAATTGTGATAGTTGGGTCATATTTTAGTTCTAAATGAAACATAAATGATATATCAAGGCAATTTCCTTAACTTGGGTGACCATTTAGGGAATTGACTCGAAATATTAGGTAAAATAGTTTAACTTGTTTAATTATGATTCATAGCTATATGTTAGAAGGGGAAAGAGGCTAGCAAGACTGGATGAGCGAGGAAAAAAGTCAATTATTTGTATATATATTGATTGTATATATGTACTTTGTGTGTATATATGTATCAATGAATATAATTGTATTAGTAAATACATATATATAATTGTTGAAACATACAAATAAATGTACACAAAAACATTCACATATAGAATAATAAAAGATTTATAATTGAGAAATGATAGGCAACTATCATATATACAACTACCACATAAATAAATACAAACAAGTTATGGTATATAATTGATGAAAATATGTGAATAAGGTCTAAACTATATAATTGTTGAAAATATACTAATAGTACAAAATACAAAAAAAAGGCATAATAACATTGATACAACAAACTCATGAGATCATGTACAATATAATGTGAAATTTATTGATACAAAAATAACTCACGAACATATACAATTTCATTTGTATATTGACTATTAATATTTGTATGAATGAATACCACTTTAACTTGTATGTTGGTATAATTTTGATTTGTATATTGACTATTAATATTTGTATGAGTGAATACCACATGACTTGTATGTTGGAATTTGTTATCATTTGTTGCCTTGGGAAAGTTACAATTTGTATTTGTATATTGACTGTTAATATTTGTATTTGTATATTGACTGTTAATATTTGTATTTGTATCATTGACGGTTACTATTTGTATTAGTATTAGAAGTCAAAGCAGGTGGAGAGAGAGAAAGGAGGCAGAGAGACGAGAGATATGGGGTACAAATAGGAGAGAGGCAAGCGAGAGAGTACAGAAATAAGCAGAAAGGAAAAAGAAAGAGGAGAGAGAAAATTGCTATAAAACTATATCTATAAAATGTAATTCTTTCAAGTTGCTATAAAACTATATCTACAAAATGTAATTCTTTCAAATTAAGCGGTATATAGTAAATACATATCACATGTTTGGCTTGTAATTATCCCAAGCTTAATGCTCTCAGCTTTATGTTTACCCTGCTTACCAGACTAGCCATTTCAAAGAAATGGTGCAGAAAATAAAATCTTTTTTGACCCCATAGAATCTAACCTTTGGAGCACATTAATTTCTTTTGCATATATAATTTATAGAAGGTAGGCTAATGCAGGAACAAATTGACAAAAAAAAAAAAGGCACACTGTAATATCCAATTTGATGCCTTATGTGACACATTTGTCTATTGTCAGTTTGTCTATGATAAGATATTCCCCAACAATGCAAAGCCAAAGGTAAATAGTTGAAAGCTATAACCATTTAGCCCTCTTTCCTTTAGGAGGAAAAACAGGCATAATATGAAACAATATTCATTACTAAAGTCACAACATGAGCTTAAAAGGGAGTACCACTTCCACTCCTAGTTTCAGCAGGGCTGTACAACGCAGACCGGTTTCTAGGTCTATTCTCCTCTAACTGCCTTACTACTTCATCCATCGACGGTCTTACAGTAGCAACTGGAGCGCAACATCCCATTGCAAGTCTCAACGCCTGCACTAAACCTTCTTCCATTGGATTCCTTATTCCCTTCAAAAGCTCCATGTCGAATACCTCCATTGTCGTTTCTTCCAGAACTGCCACTTTAACTAGTGCAGGCAAATCAGCATTGTCCCCATTTCTACCATTCTTACCAGGTTTCTTTCCTAGAAGAATCTCCAATAGTAGTATACCAAAGGCGTAAACATCACTTCTCGAATTGCACTTCTTCATCCTTTGCAGCTCTGGTGCCTTGTAACCTTCGGCTTTTGCAACTGATATAATTTCATCAGCTACAGCTGGGATCATTATTTTGTCAAGTCCGAATTCAGTAAGCCTGGCAACGAAGAATTCATCAACAAGAACATTCTTTGATCTAACATTCCCATGAGTAATGGGAGTTTCCAAACCATGAAGGTGTGCTAGTCCTCTGGCTATGCCCAATGCTATTTTGTGTCTTCTAGCCCAATTCAACACTGGCTTCCCGACTCTTGATTCTGCAGACAATCAGAAAATATCATAATCAAATTGACTCATCCTTAAATGTTTACCATTTAAAGTAAAGAAAGAGACGCGAGAAATGCTACCAGATTTGGTTTGGGAGTCAAATGATGCAATTAATAATTATCCAAATTATTCGACTGTACGAGCCAATCCTAGAGCCAAAAGCAACAGATTGCTATCACTACTCAAAATGTAGTACTAAGTTCCCGAGAATGGAAGATCAATGGAACAAAGTGATTGAACATGCCATAACCTATACCTTCCTTTAAATCATTTTCACAAAATTTCTTCCAATACCTTATCAGTGATCAGCATACTTTAAGGCAGAATAATGATGCAAATCCTGTAGAGCCATATAAGGTTAAACCAACAAGGAGACAAAAGCTTATGTGCTCCAACATTTATTGGCGCAAACTACTCTCAATGACCGAACTACAGCTAAATTAGCAGTACAGGAAATAAGGAACTTGAAACAAACCAGCGCATCATTAAATTGCATCAAGCTAAAGGAATTACAGAAGCATACTACACCAAGCTCAAATGCTTGGAAATGAGATGTCATCAGTTGACCTAGGGCCAAACAGTTATTTAAAGCAAAATTATAAATGAATGGTTGATCAAGGCATCTGATAGTTGCATCGTCAGTTTAATGATAATGTGCTAGTTCTTTTTTTCCATTTTCTTGAATGAGTAAGTATATATGATAGGAATATTGTTTCTTTGTTGACCAAACAGGTATGCATATGTCAGTTCGTGTATTGAAAGATTATGCACAGGAGAGGATACAGGTAGGATCAACTTAACTTAGCAAAAAGGATATAGGTCAGAATAAATGGAACATTCTCTATGTTCATGTAACGTCATATCTCTATGTTGTGCAGTCCTTAACTAATTCAGTTTCTCTTAAGAAGCTAAGTTTCAGTTACATTTATTTTTCTTAGACTGTTTTATATGATCTATTTATGCACTAGTACTTCAATTACAAACTCAACTTGTGAAAAAGCTACAACCTGTAGTCCACATATCTCAGCCTCTCAAGCAAATAACCAAAGCTGCTGCAAATGAGCCTAAGAACTATCCCTATGAGGAAACACTTAATACAATAACGTCAACGTAATAGAGCTTGCATTGATTTTCATGAGTAAAACTTGAAAGAGTAAACATGGGAACAAAAAGAAGCTAGAATTTACCATGTAAGAGTTCATGAAGATTCCTGTTTGGGAGATAATCATAAATGAGAAGTTTCTCTCCTCTCTTCCCTTGATAGAAGGCTCTCAATGGAATTACATTCTCATGTCGAACTCTTCCCAACTGTCTAATCACGGTTAAACATGTTCCTCCATCCTTACAACTGCCTTCCCTCAACAACCTCAAAGCAATGGTTCCACCATCAGCTAATTTTGCCTTGTAAATAGTCCCATAACTAGTCTTCTCCATGACTTGCCCCGTTGCATTCAGCACATCCTCGAGAGTGAGATGCTCACCTCCCTGAAACAAGATGAGCTTCCCCTCACCACAACCAGCTTCCTCATCTTCAACTTCCTCAAATTCCTCTTCTTCATCAGCATGTCTCTTCTTTTTCCCTTGAAAATAACCAATCAAAAGTGATGCCACAACCACCAATGCAGCCATTAGACCAATAACAATACCAGCAATTGCACCAGGACTCATTCCAGAGCTTCCACTACAAGGCCCCAAAGGATGTCCACAAAGAGTAGGATTATTTCCCTCAAAAACATCCACACCAAACTTAGATTCCCCAAAATTTGGCAACACCCCACTAAAATTATTATGTGAGAGATTCAATTTTTCCAGCTTTAATGCAGCTAATGTCTCAGGAACAGGACCAGAAAAATTGTTATCCCCTAAATCAAGCTCTTTAAGACCATTAAACCTAGTTATAAACACAGGAAAATCCCCAGAAAACCTATTTTGCCCAAAATCAAGAAACTGCAAATTCTTACAAGTAGCATCAGGCAATGCAGGGTTAGGAAGAGAACCAGACAAAGAATTACCATGAATCTTGAAAGAAACCATCTTTTCACAAAGATTCCATATTGAAGTTGGAAGTGTCCCAGTAAGACTATTGTCACTCAACTCAATATCAGAAAGAGAAGAGCTGTAGCCAAGCTCAAGAGGGATGGACCCATGTAGTCCATTCACACCAAGATAAAGACTTTTTAGTGTAGAAAGCTCACCAAGCTCCCTAGGGAGTGTTCCAGAGAGATTAGCTGATGGTAACTGTAGAGAGACAAGATGCAAAGAAGGATTCCTGTAAAGAGAAAGACTTGTCCATTGAGGTGAAGATAGGTCACTACAGAGCAAAGAAGTACCATTGGTGAAAACCCATTTGAGACCTCTCCATTGACAAAGAGGAACTGAAATATTCCATGAAGATAACAACAAATTATCAGTGTTACCCTGAAGTGAGGGTTTAATGTTTTGTAACAGAAGCTGAACATCAGATGCAGCAGAAGTAGTAGTTAAGACTATGAAAAAGACAATGTAGAAGGAGAGAAGAAGAAGTGCCATTGAATGTAAGTGGAAAATGTGATGAGTGAAGGAAGTGGAAGAACTTGTTTCTTGGGGTTTTTTCTTTTTGGGAAAGCTGACACTTTGTTGACTACCCCTCAGCACAAAGCTCATAAATTCACACTTCTCATTTTTAATATAAAATATATAAGTGTGATGATTACCCTTTAACTCCCACTTTGCTTCTTTTTCTGTTTTTGAAAAAACAAAAAACTATAGCAATGAAATTAATATGCTCATAACTCTTACTAATAACTATATACAAATGTTAGGTGAACTCATTCACTAAAATTAGAATACATTGACTCATACTACTTCTTGTACTATGATTCAAATATGTTATTGATATGTTTCACCAACTTAATTGTCCTTTTTACTTTTACGGCTATGTGACATAAAAAAGAGATAAAAATAACAATATAACAATAAAATCGTATATGTAATTATGAAAAAAACAAATTGAATATACATAAATTTATCAAGTAATTTCAATTATTTGAGATTCATAAACTGTTTGTAAATTTGTGTGATAAGTGCTTTTTTTTTTTTAGGGAAAAGGCTCAAATATGTCACTGAACTTTCAGAAAATACTTATTTATGTCGTCTGTTAAAAGTTTGGATTATTTATGTCATTACCGTTAAAGAAAAGGTTCATCCATGCCATTATTTTTTAATGGTGATTTTGCAAAATCATTTCAGATACGTGGTCAATTATAATTCGGCCACGTCATCAATTTTTTTAATCAAAATTTTGAAAGAAAAAAAAATTAATTTTTTTATTAAATAAATTGATGAAGTGGCCGAATTATAATTGATCACGTCATTAATTTTTTTCAATAGAAAAAATCAAAATTCTGAATAAAAATGAATTTTTTGTTTAATTAAAAAAATTGATGACATGGTCGAATTATCATTGGTCACATGTCAAAAATAGTTTTGTATAATCACCATTAAAAATAATTACATGAATGAGTCTTTTCTTTAATGGTAATGGCATAAATGAGTCAAATATTTAACTGATAGCATAAATAAGTCTTTTCTAAAATTTAATGATATATTTGAACCTTTTCTTTTTTTTTTTTATAAACAAGAAACTATTAGTTCAGATGGATTAGCATAAATTATTTTTCAGAAACTAGAAAAAGTAGCTTTGGTACAAAAGTATATTTTGAAAAACACTTTTAAGAAAAAAAAAATAGAGCATTTTTAAAAGTTTGGTCACACTAATTGTTGCTTATAAGCATTTTTAAAATTTATTTGATCAAATTCAAACTACTTGGTAACAAAATACATTTTTGGAAAAATAAGTACTTTTCAAAATAATTAAATGTTACCAAATAAAGTAGATAATTTAACTATAAGCGCTCCTAACGGTGATTTAGAAGAGTTGTAATAATGAAGCTCAACGGTGAGAAGTGAAGTTTAGTACAAAAAAAGGAGACAAAGTGTCCTGTATGCTGTCAATATGTAAATGACTTTTTGCATATCAAAAATCGGCACGCTTTGTCTTTTGAACTACTCTTTTTTTTTAGTTGATTTTTCAAAAAAAACATTGGTTTCTTCCTCTCCTTTGAGAAATGAGTAGAAGGAGATGATGTTGATTTGCTAAACGACAGCTAAATCTCCTCCATTAGGTAAACGAGGTTTGACTACCGTCTTCAAATTTATTAATTTTATTTTTGAATTATAAAAAATATCTTATTTATTTGTTGTTATATGGCATAGCAAATATTTATATAGCGTGAAGTTCTAAAATAAAAGTTAAGAGAAATCTTGAAACACTTCTAAACTTAGCTAGAATTTAGGAGTATCTTTCACCTATATGACAAGATTATGATGTATTTAAATTGAGTTAGTAAAATAAATAATATTTTTAAGATGATAAATTTTAAATTATGCTCCGTCAAACAGTATTCTATAAATTGAAACGGATAAAATATTTGATTTTTGTGCGGGGCCCACATGTTGCACATATTCTCTTTTTGTTTTGTTTTAAAATTGACCAAGAGTGGAGATTTGGGTCTATTTTTGAAATGAAAATGGATTACATATGGGGCCACGATGTTGGGAGTCATCAATTAAAGTGAGAGTTCCATTACAACGTAGGAAGCAAACCGGACATTAGAAAAAGAAGAAGTGACGCTCGCGTGATTAAAGAAGTTTGATAATAATAATAATAAATAATATACCATATATAATAATAATAATATTATTTTCTTAATTTATTTATATAATTTGATTTGATTTATAGATTTAGGAGATAACTATACAATAATAAGTGTGTACACTAATTTTATTACTATCTCAAACATATAGAGAAGTATTTTTTAAAAGACCTTCAATTTAGATATATAAAGTTTACCTAAAAAGATCCAAGCAAAAAAAGACATAACAATAATAAAATTTATTTTGGTGATTAGAAGATATAGTATGTAGAAAGATTTAGGTTGATTTTTAATCACCGCCACCAAGTCCACTTTATGATCTAGTTAGATTGGCCTAGGCTATCCTACTAACCTAAGTATATTAAATCGTTTTAACAGAAAAAGATTTGAGATTAATGTTTCAAGTCCTCTTGAAGTTAGCACAGCATGATGATGATAATCAACCATCCATTATTATATTGTGCATTCCTTGAACTCGCAATGACTTGCTTCATGTTTGGAAATTGGAATAAAAGTCTTTTTTTTTTGTTGTTGTTAGGAAACATTTTACGTTTGGTTATCAATTATATTATTTTATTTTAATTTTTTGAGTTAAACTCTAATAAATATGTTTGATCATATATAAAATTTCAAAAATAACGTTCTCACTTTTTTCACTTTAAATTACTTACAAAGAGTCAAAATAAATCAATGTAATAATTCGATTGGTCATTTTTGAATTTTTCATAAAATTTATTATTCTACCCTCGAGATATTAACTCCAAGTCATTTTTGATAGGATTTTTAAAAAAAAATTCGAGCTTTAAGTAAAACGTTGTAAGTTATGAAAAGTTTTGAATTTAAAAGGCTAAATTTAATTAAAAAAATAGTTTTCGTTGTCTTTTAGAGTTTTGTGTCTCAGAATAAATTCATTTGATTGCACAGGTTTTGAAATGTGGAAATAGGTCTAAGGTAGTTGTCGATTTCAGACTCGAAATCTTTTATTTGATTTGATGTCCTAGGCTGAGAATTTCTGAAAATTTAGTCTTTGATTTGACTTTGGCCAACATTCAGGATTCGCATACTTGAATCAGATTTTCGATAATTTTATTGAATTTAAAAGATGATGTTATGTTTAAGAGAGGTCTTGGTTGAACTTTTTGAGGTCCCAAGCTTATTTTGGTCTTTATAGTTGTTATGTATGTTTATTGTTACTCCCACAGGATCTGGCTCAAGCAGACCTCGAATCTGTGTTTCGGTGATTTCATTGTGTCCAAAACATCAAATATAATCGAGTAGCATATTTAATTTGTGTGGCGATGTTTCGAACGAATCCCGAGGGTTCATTTGGAGATTTGTTGTTGGTTGTGTTTTGTTATGTCTACTAAACCTCACGTTCATGAAAAGGGTATTTGATTTGCGACCTTCACATTTGCAAAGGCCGGTAGCGTTCGTAAAGGGTCGAAACACAAAGGCTTTGCATTCGCGATGACTCTATTGCTTTTGCGATCTTTATGAAGGGTCGAGACACCGGGGCTTTGTGTTAGCGATGGTTTCATCGCTAACACGACTTTCGCATAAATAAAAGCTTATTCGCGGAAGCGAGAGACTAATTTTATCCAGGGTTCACTTTTGCGAACCTGATATCACTTTGCGAGACAGAGAGGGTTTATGTCTGAAATTTCAGGATTTTTCTCCATTCTCCCATTTTGAGTTTCAAAAAATCCTTGGAGGCGATTTTAAAATTTTTTTTTGTGGTGAATCATTTGGATAAGTCTTTGTCAACTCAAAACTTTGTTTCCCTATAATCATTTATGGATTTTAACATTAAAAAAATTGAGATTTTTTATTGGCAAATTTGCAAAGTTATATGCACTTAATTTTTTTAGAAAATGATAATTATGAGTTGAATACAATTTTATTTTTGAAATGGTTTCACCAATAGATTCCAAATGCTTTAACAGTTTCATATTCAAATATTATTTTTGAAATGGAATTTCTTAGTTGATTTGACTCATTTATTCAA
Organism: Solanum lycopersicum; assembly: GCF_036512215.1. Lineage (NCBI taxonomy): Eukaryota > Viridiplantae > Streptophyta > Magnoliopsida > Solanales > Solanaceae > Solanum > Solanum lycopersicum. Next base: position 57,488,704 of record NC_090808.1, read on the forward strand.
ATTACTTGATATCGGTGTTGTTAATTCTCTGGAATCTCATCGAATAATTGTTTGATTAGATTGTGTTAATATGGACATTGTTTGAAAGGAAAAAAGTTCATATCTTGAATTGACTTTTATTGAATTAAGACAAGTGAACTTCTAAACCTTGTAGAATTTTGAACACTCTTTCTTGTATATGTTCGGAAGTAATGGAAATGAGTTGATAGGTCAATTGCTCAAATTGAATAACTTTAACAATAGAAACGAGGTTAGTGAAAAAGGCAACGTGTTGATAATGATGTATTGTGCGTTGTGAATTGTCTTGAGTGTTTATATTAATTTAGTGATTGATGTGATACTTTGATAGCATCGTCGTGAATGCGAATTGCTTGTGATTGTCGTCTTTTAATTATTGTGTGAACATGCGTATTTGCATCGTTTTTGGAACATTGTGATGAGATATGTTGTGATTATGTTGAGGTCTTTGTCGACGAGTGTTATTGATGCCAAAGTTTTTACAGCGAGTATTGTGATGTCAAGGTCATTGTCGGTGAGTATTCTTAACGTCAACGAGTACTTGGATTATAGGGATTCTACTTGAAATTTTGTAAACTCTGCTTTGTAATTTGTTAAGTTGGGTTGATTTTTATGTAGATTGTAGATGTGGTGGCTTAGTTGAGATGAAAAGAGTTCTCATTGTCTAGATAATTTTACCTTATTTTAGTGGATTACTTGTTGAGTACCGTGTCTGAGTTCGAATATGTGTGATTGACCTTCTTCTATTTACATCTAGATTTTCTCTGAATAGTTTATAGATAGTTGCTTCTCATCAATGGGAGTCCTCTTGCTCCTTACTTATGCTTTGTTGTATTCGAGAAACATAGACATTGAGAATTATCTTTCAAACTTTGTTTTTATACGTTACTGTTTGGTACATGTGACAATCAGGTTTTAAAGATATTTGAGAATGACTAAATTTTTCGCACTTATGTTATTATTGTTTATTTCTGCATTTTCCTTTGTTTGTTGAATTTTAAATTGACTTGTCTTTGTGAGTTTTGTTGAGTACCACCATGTCCTTTTTTTATTTTGCCAGACAATTTTGGAGTTATGGCCAAACACAAATTTCAAGTATCATTCTTGCTGAAAACAAAAACTACTTATTCAAATGTTATAATAAAAAATAGTCAAAACACTCACTAGTCAATGATCAAATCATTTTTTGGGTTGTTTGTATTTGATATTGAAAATTTACTAATTCGATTAGTAAGAATTTGCATTAAGTAGAGTCATGCATCGAAAAGTGCAGAAGCTGGTCTCATTTGATAAAGTGTATAGTAATAATATAGAATATAATGTATAAGCAATATGTATATTAATTATTCTTGCATTCGCTATGCTGTGATTCTTTTTAATACAATGTTTGATTTGATGAATTAAAATACAAATAATATGAATTATATATTATTATTTTTTTAAAAAAAACATTTGTTTACATAAATATCCTCCATCAATATGGTGAAAACAGGGATGGAGTTAGGTGGAGTTTGTGCGTGCGGACGAATCCAATAACTTTAATTTTTTTTATAAATTTTGTATTTGTACTAAAAAATTTAATATATATATATATATATGTATATATATATATATATATATATATATTTGTGAATCCTTAACAAAATTAAATTGATGTCTTAATTGTAAAGAAGGTTTTGTGAAAATAATTTTCATGCTAGAGTTGTGGGTCTTAAGTCCATTTTCAACAAAAAGTTCTTTTATTTAAAAAAAAAATCAAATTTCCAACTCTTATTTCTTATTTCGCCTCTAAATGAAAAGAATGCAAACAATATTTTAATAGATAATTATGTCTTTTTTTGGTCAACAGGTAAGATTTTTATTCAACCAAATTACAAATATGTACTAGTCATTTTGGACTCAAGGACTAGTCCCATATTCAGACCACTATTGCTGTTTTCATCTATACAAAAAGGCTATAACTTTACGGGTATCCTCTCATAGTCTTTAGTATTTATTTTCATCTCCTTTGTTTTGGCCAGCTATACGTAGTTCTATGACAATATTTAGATAATTAAGTCTTTAATTATATTAATGCATAATGTATATAATAAAACTCATTGCATTATTAATATATAAAAATATATCATATAAATATTACACATTCAGTATACAATCAAATGTATTAATAATGTAAATATTAATTATATTTGGACTGAAAAAATTGTATCAAATTAATAAAATATTAATAATAGACAAAATCAATATAGGCATTATTTTCTCTGATAACTCCATCAAAATTCAAATGACCCATAAAATTCCATTCCAAAAGCTCAAATTCAAAATTTTGATTCTAAGGATAAATGAAGCTAAAATTCTCTACTACATCCAAAATAGAGAGTGAAAAGTGAAATTGTACAATAAACAAAGCTGAACAAGACTTATTGAATTTTCATGATACAAGAGAATTTTGTAGTACACTTTTATAAAGGTAACTCCAAATTGCTTTATACATGTCGAAATTTAAGAGTGCTGAATTGTGAAATCGCATACTTTCTCTATTTTAGTTTATGCATTTTTTTTTTATTATTTTAGTCTATTTTACTTGTCTTGATGTTTTTATTTGAGATTTCATTTCAACCTTTTTTCAATTAATAAATCCTTTTTATATATAGTTCCTTACACATTTATGTAAAAAAATAATCTGATACATTTTTATGCATGTTTTTTAAAGGTATTTCAATTCAAGGATTTTTGTACCCAATATAAATAGGATTAGAACTCATATATAAAGGGTAACATAGTCATCCAGTTTTTTTCTTTTTATCTCAACAGTATAATTGTATGCTCGATCTTAACTACTCATATGATTCTTTTCATGTTTATGAATGGCCAAGTCTTTATATCTTAATTATGGATAGTACATGATTGTTGACATTCAACGATTAGAATTGAGGATAAAGATTCGGTGAAGTATAATTGGGTCAAATAATGTTTAATAGCCTTATATATAGATTTATAACATGTGTACTATAAAATAATTTATGATTGAGATATATGTAAATTATATACTCATCTTAATAATAAAAACAACAAAACAGTCAACTATTTTTTTTAAAAAAAAAAAACTGTCAAGTAAAATAATTAAGTGTACCCAAGCTAATATTTTCAAGAAATTTTTTTTAGATTGACGAGAATATGCGAATTTCCTGATTTTTTTACCCACCAAACCTCGTAATTTTTGAGATCGCACCTATCAATTGAAAATATGCATTCATTTGATAGTCGAAATGCATAGTAGTACACAACAAATAAGAGAAATAGTAGTACCGAAAATGAAATAATTTAATAATCGGAGAAAAAAACAATAGTGATAGTCGATATCGGAGGGAAAAAAAACTAAAAGAATAGTGTCAGTATTGTTTTATTTGATAGTTTTACAAAATAAAATAGTTGACAACTTTGTTGTTTTATTATTAAGATGGGTATATAATTTAAATGGATATCAATCATAAATTATTACATTATTATATAGTACACATGTCATGAATCTATAAGACCATTGAACATTACTTGACCTAATTATGTTTGACCGGATTTTTTTCCAGACTAGATCATGATAGGGTCAAGGTCGATTATGGGCCAAAACTATTTATTGGTAACTTGCAGAAATCTCATTAATATAAGCTAATTACTTAAATGCATGCTTAGCTGTAATATTACAAATCTTATTAGATTTTAGTTGTAACGACCTGTTTAGTCGTTTTGAGCAGCAGATTTTATTTCTGGAAAAACTGGCTGAGACGACGAATCCCACGACGGACTGTCATGGGCACGACGGACCGTCGAGGGTGTCTCGTTCCAAAATACTTAGAATTCTGAAAATTGGGTGCTGAAATCGACTCTCTGAACTTCGTGATGAAGTGACAGGACGGACCGTCACAGGCATGACGGGCCGTCACAGGCATGACGGGCCGTCACAGGCATGACGGGCCGTCACAGACTCTTCAGTAAATTTCAGTCTCTGAACTCTGTGACGGGAGCAGCAGGACGGACCGTCGTAGGCACGACGGCCCGTCGCAGGCTGCATAATCCCAGGCTGGGTCGGATTTCTGTAATTATTTTAAGGGGCGTTTTGGACTATTCCGGCTTATAATTATAAAGTTAGTGGTTTAATATTAATAACGCAATTACTTGGGGGTTAAAAGAGGTAACCTTGAGTTAGTTAGTGGGTTAAACTCATCATCTTTCATACTTAATTATATGCTAATTAGGGTAAAAGAATGAGGGTTTGAATAAGAAAAAGAAAAGAACAGAAAGAGAGGGAGAAACGATCGAGAGAGAGAGGGAAACGAAGAGGAAAGCAAAGATCTTGAGGAAATTGCTTGCTTGATCACGAATCTTCGATGGAGGTAGGTTATGATTTTTATACTATTCGTAGTTAACTCTTAATAGTGAATGATATGTGTTGGGTTGTATTGTAAAGTCTTCTATATGCTTAATTGTATGCTTGCATGAATGTGATTATATAATTGTGATAAAATAAGCATGATGAAGCTATTGAATCCCAAATCTTGAAAACCCCTTGTTAATGATGATGTCTTGGTATAAAAGAAGGTTTGATGAACTAAAGTAATGAGATTGATGATGCCTTGGTATAAAAGAAGGCTTGATGAACTAAAGTGATGAGATTGATGAGATTGATGATGCCTTGGTATAAAAGAAGGCTTGATGAATTAATAGAATGAGATTAGTGGATCGGGTGTCACAAACCGACACGTAGAATTAGGGGATCGGGTGTCACGAACCGACACGTAGAATTAGGGGATCGGGTGTCACGAACCGACACGTAGAATTAGGGGATCGGGTGTCACGAACCAACACGTAGAATTAGGGGATCGGGTGTCACGAACCGACACGTAGAACTAGGGGATCGGAGTGTCACGTTCCGACACATAGTAGTAGGGGAGCGGAGTGTCACGTACCGACACAAGAATAAAGGTGATGAATCTTGAAAGATGTTAATATACTCAATCTAATGAACCTAATTCCCAAATGAGTATGGTATTGAGGCTTGAGTCCTCATGTGTGAACTTGGCGGTACTTATTAACGATTATAGTACTTGTTGTTGCTACATGTTGAGTAATGTAGTTGATTTTGTATTATTACTTGATATATATTGTTTTCTATTTTGAGTTGGCCGATGATACCTACTCAGTACTTGTGTTTTGTACTGACCCCTACTTGTATGTTTCTTTCTTTGTTATATGTGGAGTGCAGCAAACATATCGTCGTCTTCAACTCAACCGCAACTCTAACCCGTCTTCATTACTCCGGATTTCAGGGTGAGCTAATGCTTCTAGCTTGGACTGGATCTCCCTCTTCATGTCTTGATGCCTTGAAGTTCCGGCATGGACTAGCTATTTATATATTTTAGCTTCTTAGATACTCTTAGAATTAGTAATTTGAGGATAGATGTTCTTGTGATGATGACTTCTAGATTTTGGGGATATTAATTGATAAATTTTAGAAGTTGTTAATTGATTTTCATTAATGAGTTTAAGTCTTCCACATTATATTCCGTCATTATATTGAAATGTTGGGTTTTGTATTGGTTGGTTCGCTCACATAGGAGGGTAAGTGTGGGTGCCACTCGCGACCCGATTTGGGTCGTGACATTAGTACGTCCAGATACATGAATCACATAATAGATAAACACTCTATCTGGGTGGATTCACATGTATTTGGGATACATAGATAAATTTTGCTCTTTGCCTCCCTCCCATCTCGCTCATCACTCTCTCTTATCTCGCTAGCGTATCTGAAATGCATCACACCAGATACATGTATCTCGCCTAGTATCCTAGATACACACTAATCACACTAGATTTTTTATTAGTATTATTGAAACAACATCAATGTTTGTCATATTAGGTTAAAAAATCTTCACATTTAATATCATAGAATTTTAAGTTTGAATTTTTTTTTAAAAAAAAACCACGGCTAGCCCATCCCAGCCCGCGGCCCTTCTAGGATTTGGTTGAGCATTTTCAGCCCTTCCCATTGAAGGGTCTGCCCGCACTATCCCATTAAATTCCTTGATCCGTGAGAATTAAGTAGGATTGAACTGTAATGATCCTTTTTGATAACTCTTGTTATTTTCTTCGCATTATCTATAATTACTTTTCTTATTAAATTATATAAATTAAGAAGAAGAACAAAGTAGAGAGAAGACTTCTTGTTTCTCTTGAAGTATATTGATGATTCATAGATCTTTCACAAATTTTATTTACAATGAAGGAAAACTCTTTATTTATAGGGAAACCTAACTTGGTCTCCAAATAGGATTACTAACCATATTCTAAAAGGACTCTACATAATTGTACATTCACTATAATATACATTATTTACAACACTCCCCCTTGAATGTCGGAAGATTATGTGCCTCGTTAAAACCTTACTAGATAAAATCCAATGAAAAAAAAATATAATGAAGAAAAAAAAGTACACATATCTAATAATACACATTACGGATGCCTCATCAAAAACCTCACAAGGAAAATCCAATGGGACAAAACCTTGTGAGGGAAAAAGAGTACATCACGTATTAACTCCCCCTAATGAGAACATTAATCCAGAGATTTGAATCTTCGTTTTTCAAGCTTGTGCACCATCTTGAAAGTTGTAATTGGTAGAGACTTGGTGAATAAATCAATTGTAGCATTACTTGAACAAACATGTTGCATGTTGATATCAACATTCTTGGGAGTTCATGAGTGTAGAAAAACTTTGACGAAATATGCTTCATTCTATCTCCTTTATGAATCTTTCCTTCAGGTCAAAGATTTCTGCAAGTTCCTTACTTCAACTTCTTTAAGCAAATAATCTATTGTCTTTTGAAAACTCTTCAAGATTCAATTCTAGTTATCAACTTTCATAACAATACTAATATATGCTTCATGCATTTCGAATAAGTTTAATCCTTATAAGGATTATAAACAAGTTCTCCAAAAACTTGCACATACTTTAGATTTTGAATCCTTCATGACTTTTCGTATTAATTTTGTCAAGTGATTGAAAACATTCAATATTAAATGTATGACATCTTTTAGTGCCTAGATTGCAAGTCAAATAAACATTAGGCTTACCAAGATGCATCATTCCACTTTTCACATGATAACTATTTCTACAACAACATGGTTTAATAGACGTAGAATTCATATCCTCGTAATCTCTTACAATATTGTGCACTATTGTATTAAAGATATTATCAACAATATACCATTTTATATCGATTCACAATATGAAATAACTTGTTGAGATCTCATCACTTTATTATTTTTAGGTACGTACCCTCTAATGAGGTTTCATGAAGTGTTATCATGTAAGCTCTTCAAGAGCACATTCTCCCCTTATTATGATCATTTTGGTTCTTTGATCCTCCCCCTTTTTTCAAGGATTATTTTATTTAGAATTGATTAGTCTATCATGCTTCAAGCATGTCGTAGACTCTATCCTTAAGGAAATTCAATAGGAGTATTTACAATTCTTGTGTTGCTTCTAATCTCCCCCCTATGTTAGATAAACTAACATATATCTCAAACTTTTGGAGAATCTATCTTTGTGCATCATTGTATATTCATCGATTATATATCAGATATCAAAATAATCAGATAAAAAATATCTGGTCAATGATCATAATTCAATTTATAGAAAATCTGATCATAATTTATTCGTCTGATGTATACAACTACTTTAGTATGTAATACATTATATTTCAGACCATGAAACTTTCTTCTCATAAGCAATGATTGACTATTTATTTGAGGAATTTAATGTCAAACCAGCTTGGATATTTATCAAATTATCAAGATGAATTATCTTGATTTCATATTCTGAAAGTTGTGATTTTAACCCAATTTTCTTGCACACATAATTTTGTGAATGTCAAACTACATGTTGACGACAAACCCACATGTGATTATCTTATATCTGCATCTCTTTATCGTATCACATACGAGGCAAACAGGCCCATATTCACCTTTTATACTTTTCAGAATTTAGGGATTTGGTCTCAACATTATTTGATCCAATCAACTTATCACGAGAACAAGCAACATAACGAATTCTTGAAGAATCTTCAAATTCTTTAATGTATGTCTTTCACCATGTATGCACAACTTTGGGGTTACCAATTATTAATGCCGACTAATAAAAATATTAGTACTTGTAAATTCCAAATTTACAGATTGCCTTTTGGTTTAGTAAATTTTTAATTTACTATTATATGAGAAAATTTCAACTTTAACACTCCAGGAGTAAATTTCACATTTATCTTTTCTCACTTACTCTACCTCCTCTAAAGGTGAGTCGCGATCCCATCACTGAATAGACTAATCTGATTATCAGAAAATCGTGTTTGTAATCATATCATTTATACCAATATTTTTGTTAACATCAAGTTGCGAGATAACAATATGCATACATGAGACTATCTAGAAGAAACATCTATTAGTACCATTAAATATCTAAACAACCCATTAGGTAAATGAATAGGTCCACATATCCATCTATACGTTCTAAGAACGCATGGGATTTGATTTAAACTTTCATTGATGATGGTCTCAAAATAAACTTGCGTTGCTAACTAGCAGTACAAGAAAATTTATCATTTAAAAGAATTTTTAGGTTCTTCAATGGATGTCCATTTTAATTTTCCATAATTCGTATAAACATTATAGGCTAATAAGGTCCCAGAAAATCATACCAAATTAAGAAAATATTGAAATTAGTAAACTTCTTATTTACTACATAACATGTGTCTCAATTGCACCAATTTTTGTCCAATACAAGCCTGAAAATAAAGTATGCAACTTTTCTATAAAACATGTCTTCTCCGTGATACCACATCATTGACCAAATTTTGCAATCTTTTTCACTCCTAGCATGTTGGCTTACACCTCATTCTCTTTAACGAATGGATCTATATTTTTTGCATTTATGAAAAGTTCTCATTCTTCGTGAATGAAATACAAACATATGAGCATATCAAATTATGATAGCTTTAGTACCTCATTTCATATTTATGTGCATTATTTAGTCACTTGTCTTCTTTCAGACATATTATGCACCACTACCACATTCACTTTAGCAATGAAGCAAACTCTGTAAATTTCATGACTTCTCATAAAAAACACATTAGTTTTTCTTTAGTCATTATTAGATCATCAATATGGTGCATTAAGACTCAAATTCAATGTCTTGTCCATATAAAAATGTCTAAGGTCATAAATCAATGAAACTTAAACCCAATATTTTCTCATCATGTTGCACCAAGATTTTAACAAAATGTCTTACCCTTGGTGCGATTGAATGTAAATCCATCATCTTATTCTTTTGGTGCGATAAAACTTAAATCAATTGTCTTACCCACAATAACTCAACCTCAAATATTCAAAATAATTGTAATTTTATCACTTGATCATTAATATGATCGTACATTGTAATTACACACAAAATTGAGATTATTAATTTATTACAATCAATATTAGTAGTTAATAATATATATCTATAAATGTTGAAAACATATCTCTCACTAAATTCTACTTATTTAATTGTTAAAATAAATCAAGATATTCTCTTCCCAATCGATTAAAATTAACTGTATAAGAAGTCGACAAGTTTCTTTAAATACTTACTCTAGATGGTACCTCCAGATTTTTCACATAAATAACTATAACTTTAAGATAAATCATACCTTGAAGATATAAGAACCTTATTGCAACCTTCTTGCATAATGCAAGATCTCTTTTGCACTTTTCTCGTCTTCTATCACAACTCTTTAAGTACAGAATAATCGTGCTGATAATTCTTTAAGAATAGAACAATCTTGCTTATAACGTGTTATGGAATTATATAAATTAAGAAGAACAAAGTAGAGAGAAGACTTCTTGTTTCTCTTGATGTATATTCATGATTCATAGATCTTTCACAAATTTTATTTACAATAAAGAAAAACCCTTTATTTATAGGGAAAACCTAACTTGATCCCCAAGTAAGATTCCTAACTATATCCTAAAATGACTTCACATAATTAAACATTCACTACGATATAAATTATTTATAACAACTTCGTAATAAACAATAAGGTACTATTTACACATTTATGATTGAGCATGACAATTTGAAGATTTGGCATAAATGATAGCAAAATGAGTTATAAATCCTAATCGGGAAGGTAATTGTGATTAGACAAGACAAAATTAATTCCTCACTGATTGTTATATGGAAATTACAAACATAGACTCGTTAATACTATTTGCTAGACATAAAGAGTTGAGCAAATTTGAGTAGGCGAACAGTTTGACAAAAATTTATACAAATATAAATCTGATCAACCTGATAAACTAAATATATGCGAGTGATTAATTAGTTAATCAGAAAATTCAATGGAATTTGTGTAAATTTTACGAAAAAAGGTCTGATATACTCTTTAACTTTGTCGTTTGAAGCTGATATACTCTTCGTTATGAAAGTAATTCATATATACGCTTATTGTTATACGAGCGGTTCTTATATATCCCTAGCATTACAAAATATCTCACATATACCCTTCATTTGACGGAAATGAAAAAAATAGTTCTAATTTTATATTTTTGACCATTAATTTTTTTTAAAAAATTCATGTAGGGATGGGTATATATGATCCTTCTAGCAAAGTTCAAGATATGTTTTAATCTTGTGTATACATAAATTGTCTTTGGCATCTTTGATTATCATTATTTGAGTTTCTTATTTTATTTTATTTTTTCTTTAATTTCTTAGGGTAAAGAAAAAATTTTAAACTAATTTTTGTGGCTATATTATAATTTAAAACTGTTTACTCCAATATATTGTTATTTAGTTTTTGTATTGAAAAAAAATTGAGTCATCTATAATAAGTTTTACAAGAAAATTAGTAAAACATAAATAAATGTGTCCATCAAAAGAATAAATTTAAATTATTTGTTGAAACAAAAAAGTCAAAAAAACAATGATGTGTGAGGAAAGTTAAATATACTCATATGTGATTATACTGTTTTCAAAAAATTAAGAAGAGTGACAGAAATCCCATTTTTAAGTTCTCTTATTACTATTATCCCCTATTAGTTTTACAAATTCTCAAAATTTCTCATTTTTGCACATCAGATTAATGTATTTCGCACACCAGTTAGTGTATTATGTATAAAATGTACATAAGATTAGTGTATCATGTATAAAATGTAATGTATCTTACTTAACAATTAATATATCTCGCGCATTAGATTAATGTATCAACGCTTATATTATTGTATCAGTTTGAGGGATTTTTGTAGTTATAAACTGATAAGGGATAAATGGTAATTTTGCCTTAAAAATATGTTATTTCTATCCTCTATTAAAACATAAATTAAAATTATTTTTTTCAGTTCTGTTAGAGGAAAAGGGTATAAATGTGTCATTTGTATAACAATAAAAATATATGAGTTACTTTCATAACGAGGAATATATCAACTCCGAATGACAAATTGAGAGGATATATCAAACCTTTTCCCCAAATAGTACTAATAAAATTCAAAATAATAATACATATAATGGAAAAGGCTCAAAAATATCCCTAAACTATTCGAAATAACTCAAATATACCCTTAAACTTTATTTCGGCTCAAAACTACCCTTTAACAGAAAACTATTGTGTCAAAAATACCCTTCTTATTAACGAAAGTTGTCAAATGCCATGTGGACGCCATATGGATGCCACATTGCATGCCAATAGAATTCCACTGCCACGTAGACTAAATCAAAGGGTCAAAAATACCCTTAAACTATTCAAAATAGATCACATATACCCTTAAACTATATTTCGGCTCAAAACTACCCTTCCCGTCAAACTATTGGATCAAAAGTACCTTTCTTATTAGCAGAAGTTGTTAAATGTCATGTGGATGCCACATTACATGCCAATAAAGTTCTACTGCCACATAGACTAAATCCCTAAATCCTAATTACATCCCCCCTCATTTCATTATTTCAGAAATGATATATTCACCCGTTCTTCATCATTTCGCGGCTAGGATTTTATACTTTCTTTGTAGTTGAGTTTCAAAGTGGATATTCACACTTATAGGTTAGTAAATATTTTTTCTTATTTTATTATGTTTATGATTTCAAAGCATGATAGTTAGGATTTCACAACTTTTCTCTAATTTCGTAGCTAAGGCTTCGTAGCTTTCTTCGAGGTTGAGTTTCAAAGTGGATATTCATGGTTGTAGGTTAGTAAATATTTTTCTTATTTTATTACAGTTACGATTTTAAAGTATGATAGATAGAATTTCACAATTTTCTAGTCATTTTGCGCACAAGGTTTCATAACTTTCTTCGATGATGAGTTTCAAAGTGGATTTTCGTGGTTGTAAACACAATAAAATCATAAAAAAGTTTACTAACCTATAACCACGGATATTCACTTTGAAACCCCGCGACGAAGAAAATTATGAAACCTTAGCCGCGAAATGAGGGAGAAGGGCTGAAATCGTTTTCGAAAAATAATGAAATGAGGGGATAATGAGTAATTAAGATTTAAGTATTTAGTCAATGTGACACATGTGAAATTTAACAACTTTCACTAATAAGGTCACTTTTGACCCAATAGTTTGATGAGAAGGGTAGTTTTGAGCCGAAATATAATTTAAAGGTAAATATGAGCTATTTCAGATAGTTTAATGGTATCTTTGACCCTTTTCCTTTTATTCTCTGTGGCAATAGAAATCTATTGGGTTGCCATGTGGCATCCATATGACATTTTACAATTTTCGTTAATTAAAAGGGTATTTTTGACCCAATAATTTGACGGAAAGGAGTAATTTTGAGCCAAAATATAGTTTAAGCGTATATATAAACTATTTTTCAGATAGTTTAAAGGTATTTTGACCCTTTTACGTATATATAATCAAAGAACTCAGATAAATGTGAGTGAAGGAGAGAGATATTTATTTTATTCAAACTGACGTACAACTAAACTAAATTGACTTTCTATTTATAGAAAGAAAGGAAAATGATGTAAAGCTTTCTAAAAGCTATTGACAAACCGCCAATTTTGATCTAGTTAAAGCTACCTATAACCTACTTAATTGCAAGCTTGAGAAAGTTGTTGGTAAGCTACCTATTCTTAAGTTGTTCAATTAACTATACGTTTATTCAAATTCGAGAACTTTTTAAGTTATTTGCTTAATTATAAATTTATTTAAAAATTTATCTATAATTATTTATGACACGACGCGTTATACCTTATTTGGATATTTAAATTTTTATTTTTTTACTCAAATTACTTACGATTGATGCTAGTGCACGTGATTGCTCAAAAAGAAAATAATATAATGTTAAAGAGAAGAGTGCCGTATTCACATGAATTTATCGTTAGCTTCTATTATTTGAACTAAAATGAATACTTTATTCATGTAATTTTCTAAGAGTTCTGAATGTTTTTTTTTTAATTATTATTAGCTACACTAACAAATTATTCACTAAATTATGGGCTTCAGTAAACTAAGTGAACACGTAAAGAATTTAACAATATGACGAGGGTATCCTATCAATTGAAGTGCAAAAATCAGTTTTATTTTTTTTTTAAAAAAAATATAATCACACATGGGTATTAGAGTTGTCAATATGGGATAATCCATTCATCCGGACTAATCCATACATGCTTTAATACTATACGGGTCAGGTCGGGTTAACCTATTTTTTGTGTGTGCCAGAAAATGGTCGATTTAGTCCACAAGTATATAAGCTATAGGCTTGCAGGGTCAGCCCACATTTTAAATAATTTTATTTTTTTTAGGGAAAATTATATATAATAGCAAACTAATAACCTAAAATAAATGGAATAACTAGGGTTTGATTTAATTGTGCTCCATAGCAAACGTTAGCTAAAATTTTCCAGCGTCTCTCTCCCAAAAATCTCGCTCGCCACTCTCCATTCTCGCTCGCCTCTCTCGCTTTATACACAGAAGTGTATAATTCTGTTTCTGTTTTGTATAAAGCGAGAGAAAATTGTATATGCACATGCAAAAATATATAGCTTCGTGTTATACACTTAACTATACAATTTACAAACATTTTACTTCAAATATTGCAGAGAAAAAGGACAACGAATTATACCATTGCAGTGAAATACAATTTTCTCTAGCTTTATACAACAGAAGTGTATATATTGTGTTTCTGTTTTTGTATAAAGCGGGAGAAAAACATATATCTTCTTGCTATACACTTATAATTATGCAATATACATACATTTTAATTCGATTCAACTGTATGCAAAATAAATTATACAATTGCAGCGAAATAGGCCAGCGAATTATACAATTTAGGCCAGCGAATTATACAATTGTATATGTATAGCGAATTATACAGTTTTATGTTTGCTATGGAGCGCAATTATGCAAACTTTGCTATAGCATACAAATATGAATTTTTTGTTTGCTATATGTGAAAGTTGCCCTATTTTTTATAATTATTAAATTGAATTATAAATCATAATTTAAAAATATTATCATAAATATCGACAAAACGATATTACATGATGTTATGCCTCATTTGTTATTACATGATGTTATGCCTCATTTGTTGGTACTTAATGGGATATGTATCTTAATTATTCAGATTTGCCTCATTAAGTGTGTTTGTTTTTAAGAGATGAATCTTAATTATTCAGATTCTGTTCATTAAATTCATTTGTTTAATTTCTTATAAGCCTCTTAATGGTCTGGATATATATGAATGAATCATATCTGTAACACACTCTTAACATTATTCAAATTAAAAAATAAGACATTTATCTTAATTCAACTGCATCACAACAACTCATAAAAGTTGTTTTCTTATTTAATTAATGTTAATCACATATTTACTATTGTAATTTCCTTTATTGATATTAACATAAATTAATCAATATATTTGAATTGACAAGCACTTTCATGATATAATATTTAGCACGGTTTTAAAAAATAAGAAAGTATTAGTTATTTGATCGATAACAATAATAAATGTCTATTATAAGATAAAATATTTTTCTAAACAATATATTTACTACTTTATATAAACTATTTTATATTACATTATATTAGATTCTCAAAGTATTTGAGTGCAAAAAATAGTCATATTAATGATGTAACTTGATGTTAAATTCTTAAAAAGATAAATCATATTACCTTGTTACGGTAAAAATGTTCAAAATATTATTTTATATGAAAAAAACTATTTTACGAACAAGGTTTTTATAAGATTTTATTGATATAACGTTTAATTTCATATGAGCATTCAGATATTGAAAACAAACCGTCCCAAAGACAACATCTTAATATTCAGATGTTTATTCAGATTTACACATCTAGATCTTAATGCACATCTTGATATTAAGATGTGTATTCAGATTCAGACGTCTTAATCTTAATGAAAACAATTGAGGTCTTAATGTTACTACTTGTTAATTAAATTCACAAATAAAATTATCTTTATAATAATTATTAAGTTTTTCTCAAGTAAAAGTATTACTGTCTAAATAAAAATATTAACCTAATTGTTTTAAGTTTGGACTCTTTTTAATTTTTAATTTTAATAATATATTATATTTTAAAATTAATTTTCATTAGTCCACGGCCTGGCCCGATCGATATTTCTCAAACACCACAAATCAACAGACTTACTTAGGCCGGACTAAAAAATCCTTTTTTAAAATAAGCTCCAAAATTCTTAGTCCAACCCTATTAAATCCCAAGTTAAGTCAGGCCGGCCCAACGGGTCTAACCCATATTGACAGGTCTAATGGAGATACTTAACCCTCCTCACACATAACTTTTTTGACTTTGTTTGTTTTTAGGGATAATTTAAATTTATTATTTTCATGGTCAAATTTATTTATGTTTCACTATTTTTCTTGTAAAATTTATTATAGATGACCCAATTTTTTTTCAAATACAAAAAATAAAAATAAATGTAGTCGAATAAGTAGTCAAAATTATATAATAGCCACAAAAAAATTAATATTGATTTTTTTCTTTACACTAAGAAATGAAACAAAAACATAAAATAAGAATAAGAAAAAAAAACTCAAATAATGATAATAAAAAGGATCAAAGAACAACTTATGTATAAACGAGACTAATATATACTTTGACTTTGCTAGAAGGATCATATATACCCCTCCCCTACACAAATTTTTAGAAAATTAAAATTAAAAAATATAAATTTAAAACAATTTTTTTCACTTTCTGATAAATCAAGGATATATGTGAACTCAATCTATAACAGTAGGGGTATATGTGAGTCGTTTTTATAACTGTAAGAATAATATGAGACACTTTCATAATGAGGGGTATATCAGTTCTAAATGACAAAGTTGAGGGGTGTACCGGACCCTTTTTTCTTCATTGTTTTATCACAATACTATTGTTAAAGGAAGATAATTTTAGAAAAATACAATTAACTAACTAACATTGCAAAAATACAACACAAAATTGATAGGGAAAATTGTATATAATAACAAACTATTAATTCAAATTAAATGCTATAAATATACTTTGATTTAATTGTACCCTATAACAAACTATAGCTATTTTTGCCAGTATCCTTGGTGGAGTCTCGCTCGCCATTCTCATTTGGCGGCAGTCTCGCTCGCCTCTATCGCTTTTTTACAAACACAAATGTATAAAATGTGTTTGTGTTTGTATACAGCAAGAGGAAATTGTATAAATGCATATATTTTCATTTCCTTCTCTCCCCTCTCCCAGATCTCCCTCACCACTCTCCCTAATCTCGCTCGTCATCCTCGCCTCTCTTGCTTATACAAACGAAACAAAATGTATAAATTGCGTTTATGTTTGTATAAAGCGAAAGAAAATTGCATATACACATGCAAATACATATATTTTCGTCCTATATACTTATAATTATACAATAAAAATACTCTCCTGCCCAGTTTATTTTGTTTTTCTCTCTTTCTCGTTTTATACAAATTCAAATTGTATATAATTTCTTTCTTTCTCGTTTTATATAATTCGATTCAATCCTGTCCAAGTCTCTTTTGCCTTGGATGAAACTTTTAGAGTCAAAGTGAGGTTTGTAGACGACTCAAAACTCGCAGCAGTAGGCACAGGTAAGGTTAGAGTACAGACAAAAGGAAATGAAATACATACAATTTTGATGTACTTTATGTGCCACGCTTGAAGACTAATTTTCTTAGCATTGGGCATCACAATAAGAAAGACTATGAGTTGAATATAAAGAACGAAAGTGCAAAATTAAGATGCTAAGCTTGTATTTGTGGCACAGCTAAATATGACTGCCAACAGAATGTTCCGAGTACTTGACGTTCATGTTTAACTGTTCAATTGAATGAGGCAGCATGGCTATGCCATTTTTTTTATGACCATTTAGATTTTAAAGGACTTAAAATTCTTCAACAAAAGAACATGGTCATTGGTCTTCCAAAAACCTTTCAGCTTTTGTGATGATTGTGTCATCGGAAAGCAACACAGAGAATCTTCTCTAAGAGGTAGAACTCAAAGAACATAGTAAAGTACTAGAAATTGTTCATTCTAACATTTGTGGACCGATTAGTTTAATTTCATATTGAGGAATATGGCATTTTGCAGCTTTTATTGATGGTTACAATAGGAAAAATTGGGTTCATTTTCTTAGAGAAAAGTCTGGTATCTTTGAAGCATTCTAAAAGTTTAAGGTAGTCGTTAAAAATGAAGTAGAAAGTCTATTTAGGTGTTGCACACGGATAGAGGTGGTGAGTACGGTTTACATGTCTCTTAAGATTTTGTGAGCTGTATGGCTTTAAAAGACATAAAACTACAGCCTACACTCCACAACAAAATGTAGCGAGCGAGAGGAAGAACCGAATAGTCATAGATATGGTAAGGAGAATTTGGTTATAGGCAAAGTAGTAAAAAAGTTTTGGGCTGAAGCGACAAACTATAGTTTACAGGTTTTAAACAGGAGTCCAGCTTTTGTTGTGTGAGATATAACACCAGAAGAAGCCTGAAATTGAAGAAGACCCGATCCAAGTCATTTCAATTTTTATTATTGTTTGCTATGCCATGTACCAGATCAGAGAAAGAAATCAGATGATAAAGCAAATAGTTCAAAAGCTTAGAAAATTATATAATTCCAACACACATAAGATTATTGTTAGCAGGGATGTGATTTTCTCTCAAGAAGAGTTTTGGCAGGAGAAGCGAACATACACCAACAATTTTTTATGAAGAGATCAAATACAAGAGGTTGAATCTTCACATCTCAGTTCAAGTACTTTAGGGGCACAAAAAGAACTAAGGCAGAGAAATTAAGAGACAAGCTTGGGTAAGTGATTATGAGGTAACTGGTGTTGACACCATAATTAATTTTTGCGTACTTGCATAATGTGAACCAGTTAGCTTTGATGAAGCACTGAAAGCAATGGAAGAGGAAATATCTTTCATTGAGAAGAACAATACCTGGGAACTTACAACATTACCAGAAGGTCAAAGGAACATTACTGTAAAATAGATGTTCAAGACAAAGTTGAAAGAAAATAGAGATATAGACAAATACAAAGTTAGACTTGTCGTAAAAGGGTATAAGCAAGAGTATGGTTTGATTATGTTCAAGTGTTTCAACCTGTTGCAGAACATGAAACAATCTAGATGATTTTGGGATTAACATCTCAACATGGATGGTCAATGTATCAACTAAATGTAAAATCAGTATTTTTACATTATTACATGAAACGTAGAAAAAGAAGTGTATGTTGATCAAGCTCTCAGCTATAAAAGGATTGGAGATGAGAACAAGATGTATAGATTGAAAAGACATTATATAGATTGAAACAAGCGTCAAGAGCTTGGTACAGTTGCAACTAAAGGATCAACTGCTATTTCTTGGTAGAAGCCTATGGTAACTTTATCCACCAAATAAGCAGTGTTGCAACAACATGTGCATGTCAAGCCATCTAGATTATAAAGTTGGTTGAGGAAGTTCAATGTGGGCAAGCTTATGCTACTCACATATATTTTGACAATAGTTCAACTATCAAAGTGTTCAAAATTTTGTTATTCTATGGGAGAAGCAAGCACATACATGTAATAAGGTATCATGATGGTGTAATTGAGTTGCATTACTACAAGATTCGAGACCAAGTAGCAAATATCTTCGCAAAGGCTTTGAAGAAGGAAACTTTTCTCAAGTTCAGAAGAATACTCAGTTTCTACTCATATTGAAGAAATTGAAGCTCTCTAAACTGTGTTAGAAACATCAATTTAAGGGAGAGTTCCCTAACAGTTTTACTATAGAGTTTGTTTTACCTAGTAACTGGGTAGCTTTTACTATACATGGAGTTTGTTTTACCTAGTAACTGGGTAGCTAACTCCTAACTTGTAGAAGAGAATAAGTGGTACTTTCTCCGTTCCAAAAATAGTGGTCTAGTTTGACTTGACACTGAGTTTAAGAAAATAAAGAAACTTTTGAATCTTGTGGTCTTAAATTAAAGTTAGGTCATATGTGTAAAATATAGTGCTTTAATCTTGAAATTTTAAACATGTCACGTGAAAAACTAAAATTAAAATGTTACAAAAAAAGGAAAGAAACTACTATTTTTTTTGAATTGATTAAAAAGAAAAGGACGTCATTCTTTTTTAAAAGAAGAAAATATTATTATTTAGGAATAAGTTAGCGTAAGTTTTGATTACGTTGTTATGTTATCAGCCTACATATAAGCAACTTTATTTCCTTTAATAAGAAGGCATAATGGAATCAATATTTTCTCATATTTTACGTTTTGAGTTTCTCTATCTCTATATTCCATTCAAAAAAACATACAAAGTAAGATCAATATTTATATACAGTTGCATTGTTAATTACGAAGAGCTAAATCATCAAATTACATAATACAAATCTATCCAATTGTATGATATTACAAACGGTAACATCTATAAAGAAATCCTAATATTATTTAAGAAAAAGTCTTAGCCAGATCGTTAGTATATATCTTTATTTGCTTTTACTTCCATTATACTTTCTTCTTGAACAAGTTCATGGAGTGTAGGGATGACCTGGCAACCACACGTACTTGGAGTGTCGTTAGATTCAACCACAATTCAACAAGGACAAAAAATAGTAAATTAAATTGATTATTAATAGAGGAGTTGAAGGGAAGGAAGAAGGTTACGCATCGATCTAACGGAATCAACAAGTAAACAATTACAGATTTTCTAGTTAATACAAAATAAATTGCAATTACAAATCAAATACGAAGAAATATAATTTTATTGATAAAACAATACAGATAAAAATTTGTTCATCCATTTATCCATGATGTTAGTAACATATTTCTTGAACTAGGATGATTTTGACTTTATGTCAATGAAATGATTTGTGGATCTTCTGGAAATAAGAAGATTTTGACATATCTTGATCTATTTACGAATATCTTATAGGATTTTAGATCTTGATCTTTATAACTACATAAGAGTTAATGGGATATTTTCGAGATCTTTTTTCAAGGGAATATAAAACCATTTTATATCTATACGCATGAACTAGGGTTTATGATTGTATAGCCTCCAAGAATCATAATTGGAATTGAACATACCTTATAGAGTCCAAACTCGACTTAAACACGTTTTGTAGAGTCTCCTAACAGAAATACGACTCATCTTGTAAACATTGGTTTTGATTTGTTTTTGAGTTGTATGGTATTATAATAACTTTAAATAATGTTTTATATGGTTTTTGAACTTCGTTATGATTTTTATCGTTTTAGATTATAATTCTTCCACTTATGATTATTATATTGATTGTTATGTAATGACATGTTATTAAAGTAACAATGATATTGATGTTATTATATGACATGTAAAATTAGATTACATAGGGTAAGTTTGAACGAATATTTAGCAAATGGAGGATATTTAAGTTCGTTCACCAAAATGATATGTCAACTTGTGAAAATTATTTTGCTAGAAAGATTACACATAAATCATTTGAAAAAGCTAAAAGAGTCGAGTTCTCGCTTTAATTAATTTATTATGATATTTGTGGTCCAAAGAATGCGAGAGCAAGGTATGGTGATGCATACTTCATTACATTTATTGATGATGTTACGTGCTTTTGTTATGTCTATTTGATTTCTCATAAATCTGAAGCACTTGAGTGCTTCAAAATGTATATGAATGAAGTTAATGTAACGACTTGTTTAGTCGTTTTGGGCAGCAGACTTCAATTCTGGAAAAACTGGCAGAAGCGACGGACCCCACGACGGACCGTCATGGGCATGACGGACCGTCGCAGGGTCTCGTTTCAAAACACTTAGAAAATCTGAAATTGGGCACTGAAAATCGACTCTCTGAACTTCGTGACGGAATGGCAGGACGGACCATCACAGGTGTGACGGACCGTCACAGACTCTTCAGAGAAATTGAGTCTCTGAACTCTGTGACGGGCAGCAGGACGGACCGTCGCAGGCGCGACGGGCCGTCACAGACTGCACAATCCCAGTCTGGGTCGGATTTCTTAATACGTTTTAAGGGACGTTTTTTGACTATTCTTGCCTTAATTATAAAGTTAGTGGGTTAATGTTAATAAGTCTAATTACTTGGGGGTTAAAAGAGGTAACCTTAAGTTAACTAGTGGGTTATTATTGCCATCTTTTACACTTAATTATATGTTAATTAGGGTAAAAGAAAGAGGGTTTGAATAAGAAAAATAAGAAAGAACAAAGAGAGAGAGAGAGAGAGAAAGAAAGAGAACGAGTAGAGAGAGAGAGAAACGAAACGGATAGCAAGGATTTTGAGAAGATAGCTTGTCGATCGCAATTCTTCGGTGGAGGTAGGTTATGGTTTTCATGCTTTCATAGTAAACTCTTAATAGAGAATGATATGTATTGATAGTATTGTAAACCCTGCTATGTGCTTAATTGTATGCATGCATGAACGTGATTATATAATTGTGATTATATTAAGCATGATGAAGTTATTGAATCCCAAATCTTGATAAAAAACCTAATCTCTTTTTAATGATGATGCCTTGGTAAGGGAAAAGGCTTGATGAGTTGATAGAATGAGATTAGGGGATCGGGTGTCACGAACCGACACGTAGAATTAGGGGATCGGGTGTCACGAACCAACACGTAGAATTAGGGGATCGGGTGTCACGAACCAACACGTAGATTTAGGGGATCGGTTGTCACGAACCGACATGTAAATTTAGGGGATCGGGTGTCACGAACTGACACGTAGATTTAGGGGATCGGAGTGTCACGTACCGACACAAGAGGATTAATGAATATGAGGGAGCGGAGTATCACGTACCGACACAAGAGAAATAAAGATAATGAATCTTGAAAGATGTTAATATACTCAATCTAATGAACATGATTCCCAAATGAGTATGGTATTGAGGCTTGAGTCCTCATGTGTGAACTTGACGGTAATTGTTAATGATATAGTACTTGTTGTTGCTACATGTTGAGTATCATGGTTGATTTTATGATATTATTGGTATATATTGATTTCTATTTTGAGTTGGCCGATGATATCTACTCAGTACCCGTGTTTTGTACTGACCCCTACTTTTATGTTTTCTTCTTGTTTATTTGTGGAGTGCAGCAAACGTGCCGTCGTCTTCAACTCAACAGTAATTCAAGCCAGTCTTACTACATCGGAAATTCAGGGTGAGCTAATGCTTCTAGCTTGGACTGGATCTTCTTCTTCAAGTCTTGATGCCTTGAACTTCCGGCATGGACTAGCTTCTTATGTGTTTGTAGCTTTTAGAATACTCTTAGATTTAGTAATTTGAAGTAGATGTTCTTGTGATGATGACTTCCAGATTTTGGGGAATGATAAGTTTTGAGTTATAGAAGTTGATTATTGATTTTTATTAATGAGTTAAGTCTTCCGCATTACTTTTTGTTGATATTATATTGAAATGTTAAGGTTTAGATTGGTTGGTTCGCTCACATAGGAGGGTAAATGTGGGTGCCAGTCGCGGCCCGGTTTTGGGTCGTGACAAACTTGGTATCAGAGCATTAGGTTCGTTGGTCTCATTACACAAGAACGAGTCTAGTAGAGTCTTAAGGAACGGTAGGGGGACGCCTTTACTTTTCTTTGAGAGGCTATAAGGCTTTAGGAAAATTCCATTCTTTCCTTCTTTCTTTCGTGCTATTACTTGGGTCCAATTGGTATCTAGGTGATACAAATTGGTATCTGACCATCTTCACTCTGTTTCGCAGATGGTTAGAACTAGAGCAACGACTGCGCCAACATCAACATCGGCAAGACAAGAAGCGTCTGAGCCAGCCACTGGGGCTGTAGCTCGAGGAAGAGTAGCGGCAAGAGGCCGTGGGAGGACGTCCTCTGGAGGAAGAGGACGAGCACCTAGCCCATCTGATACTAGGGCAGTGACTCCTCCACCGACTGAGGAAGTGGTAAGAGAGGGTGAGGAAGGGGAGAATGAACAAGTGCAAAATGAGGAATTGCCACCCCAACCTACCCCATAGATGATCAATCAGGTTCTCGCTTATCTTAGTGGGTTGTCTGATCAAGGTCAGGCACCTCCAGTGTTTTCTGCACCAACACCTCCGGTTTCAGAGGTACAACATGCAGCCACTATGGCTTATCGTATGGATGCCTCATTGGACATAGGCACGTTTCCATGTCTGACTACTGGGCCTATAATGACAAATGATCAGCATAAAATTTTTAGTAAGTTCTTGAAATTGAAACCTCCAGTCTTCAAGGGTGCGGAATCTGAGATGCTTACGATTTTCTGGTTGACTGTCATGAGCTACACACAAGATGGGTATATTAGAACAGTTTGGTGTTGAGTTCGTGAGTTATCAATTTCAGAGGAACGCCAAAATGTGGTGGCGGTCACATATTGAGTGTCAACCAACAGAGGCACCACCTATGACTTGGGCATCATTCTCTAGCTTGTTTATGGAGAAGTATATCCCCCGAACTTTGAGGGATAGGAAAAGGGATGAGTTCTTGAGCCTAGAGCAAGGTAGGATGTCGGTCAATGCATATGAGGCTAAGTTTCGTGCATTATCCCGGTATGCCACCCAACTATGTTTCAGTCCACAAGAGCGGATTCGCCGTTTTGTGAAGGGGTTGAGGTTAGAGTTGCGGATTTCAGCCTTACAGGTAGCGGCTACGGCAAAATCCTTCCAAGAGGTGGTAGACTTCGTGATAGAGGTGGAAGGAGTGAAGCCAGATGACTTCACCAGGACATCGACATCAAAAAGGTTTTGAAAGGGAGGTGAGTTTAATGGTTCTTACTCTAGAGGACAAGGTTCCGGAGGTTACTCAGTTCGACCCATTCAGTCTTCACTACAGACTGTAGTTGGGGGTCCACCTCAGACTGGTCAACACTTCTCTGAGAGACCTATGCTTGACTCCAGAGAGTGTTATGGATGTGGGGAGACTGGACATATTAGGAGGAATTGTCCAAAACAGAGTTATAGACCCCCAATGGCTAGAGGTAGAGGTGGTCATGGTAGAGGCCGTTATTCTGGAGGACGTGGTGGTCGAGGTAATGGTGGTCACCAAAATGGTCGAGTGATGGGCAAACTGGATCCACTACATCACAACATGGTAGGGGCAATGGACAGACAAACGATAGGGCCCATTGTTACGCTTTCCCTGGGCGGTCTGAAGCGGAGGCATCTGATGCTGTCATCACAGGTAATCTTCTGGTTTGTGATTGCATGGCTTCTGTATTGTTTGATCCTAGATCCACATTTTCTTATGTATCTTCCTCATTTGCTAATGGTCTAAATTTACATTGTGAATTACTTGATATGCCTATTCGTGTTTCTACTCCGGTGGGTGAGTCTGTGGTAGTTGAAAAGGTATATAGGTCTTGTTTGGTGAACTTTGTGGGGGGCAACACTTATGTAGATTTGGTTATCTTAGAAATGGATGATTTTGATGTAATTCTGGGTATGACTTGGCTTTCTCCGCAATTTGCGATCTTGGATTGTAATGCTAAAACGGTGACGTTAGCCAAGCCTGAGACAGATCCGTTAGTGTGGGAGGGTGACTACACTTCCAATCCGGTGCGTATCATCTCCTTTCTTCGTGCTAAGAAAATAATTAGTAAAGGGTGTTTAGCTTTCTTGGCACATCTCAAGGATGACACTACCCAAGTACCTCCGATTGAGTCGGTTTCAGTGGTCCGTGAGTTTCTGGATGTGTTCCCTGCAGATCTCCCTGGTATGCCACCGGATAGGGATATTGACTTCTGTATTGATCTTGAACCGGGTACTCGCCCCATTTCTATACCCCCTTATAGAATGGCTCCCGTGGAGTTAAGAGAGTTAAAGGCACAACTTCAAGAGTTATTGAACAAAGGCTTTATTAGACCAAGTGCATCCCCTTGGGGTGCTCTGGTTTTGTTTGTGAAGAAGAAGGATGGGAGTTTTCGGATGTGCATAGACTACCGACAGTTGAACAAGGTAACCATAAAGAACAACTATCCTCTCCCTCGCATTGATGACTTGTTCGATCATTTACAAGGTGCTTGTGTCTTCTCTAAGATTGACTTGAGATCCGGTTATCATCAATTGAAAATACGGGCAACGGATGTGCCAAAGACTGCTTTTCGAACGAGGTATGGGCATTACGAATTTGTAGTGATGTCTTTTGGTCTTACGAATGCCCCTGCTGCGTTCATGAGCTTGATGAATGGTATTTTTAAGCCATATTTGGACCTCTTCATGATCGTATTTATTGATGATATACTGATATACTCAAAGAGCAAGAAAGAACATGAGGAGCATTTGAGAATGGTATTGGAAATGTTGAGGGAGAAAAAACTTTATGCCATGTTCTCTAAGTGTGAGTTTTGGCTAGATGCAGTGTCCTTCTTGGGGCACGTGGTTTCTAAGGATGGAGTAATGGTGGATCCTTCTAAGATTGAGACAGTGAAGAATTGGGTAAGACCTACTAATGTGTCAAAAATAAGGAGCTTTGTTGGGTTAGCTAGCTACTACCGCCGATTTGTCAAGGGATTCTCTTCTATTGCTTCCCAACTGACGAACTTGACTAAGCAAAATGTTCCATTTGTATGGTCGGATGAGTGTGAGGAAAACATTCAGAAGCTCAAGACTTTGTTGACTACCGCACCCATTCTCACCTTGCCCGTAGAGGGTAAGAACTTCATTGTTTATTGTGATGCATCCTATTCTTGTTTGGGTGCAGTACTAATGCAAGAAAAGAATGTGATTGCTTATGCTTAGAGGCAATTAAAAGTGCATGAACGTAACTATCCAACTCATGATTTGGAGTTGGCCGCGGTAGTGTTTGCATTAAAGCAATGGAGACACTATTTATATGGGGTTAAGCGTGAGGTCTATACGGATCATCATAGCCTTCAGTATGTCTTTACTCAGAAAGATTTGAACTTAAGACAGAGGAGATGGATGGAACTACTGAAGGACTACGACATCACTATTCTGTATCATCCGGGGAAGGCGAATGTTGTAGCGGATGCTTTAAGTAGAAAGGCGGGAAACATGGGAAGTCTAGCTCACTTGCAAGCTTCTAGACGCCCATTGGCTAGAGAAGTTCAGATTCTGGCTAACGACCTTATGAGGTTAGAAGTAAATGAGAAGGGAGGATTGTTGGCTAGTGTGGAGTCAAGATCTTCTTTTCTTGACAAAATTAAGGGAAAACAGTTTGATGATGAGAAACTAAGGCGAATTCAAGATAAAGTATTGCGAGGGGAGGCTAAGGAAGCACAAATCGATGAGGAAGGTGTTTTGAGAATCAAGGGAAGGGTATGTGTACCCCGCGTCGATGATTTGATCAACACTATTCTGACAGAAGCTCATAGTTCAAGGTATTCTATACATCCGGGTGCAACCAAGATGTATCGTGACCTAAAGCAACACTTTTGGTGGAGTAGAATGAAGCGTGATATTGTTGACTTTATTGCCAAGTGTCCAAACTGTCAACAAGTAAAGTATGAACACCAAAGGCCCGGAGGAACACTTCAGAGAATGCCCATTCCGGAATGGAAGTGGGAAAGAATTGCAATGGACTTTGTGGTTGGTCTTCCAAGGACAATGGGTAAGTATGAATCCATTTGGGTGATTGTTGATAGGTTAACTAAATCTACTCATTTCATTCCGGTAAAGGTGACTTACAATGCAAAGAAGTTAGCCAAGATCTATATCTCAGAAATCGTTCGATTGCATGGGGTTCCACTATCCATCATATCAGATAGAGGCACGCAGTTTACTTCTAAGTTTTGGAAAACATTGCATGCAGAATTGGGTACTAGGTTGGACCTTAGTACTGCGTTCCATCCTCAGATCGATGGTCAGTCTGAGCGAATGATTCAAGTGTTGGAGGATATGCTTCGTATATGTGTGATAAAATTCGGTGGCCATTGGGATAACTTCTTACCCTTAGCAGAGTTCTCCTACAACAATAGCTATCACTCAAGTATTGATATGGCTCCATTTGAAGCATTGTATGGTAGGAGATGTAGGTCCCCCATTGGTTGGTTTGATGCGTTCGAGGTTAGACCTTGGGATACTGATCTCTTGAGGGATTCGATGGAGAAAGTGAAATCTATTCAAGAAAAGCTTCTAGCGGCGCAAAGTAGACAAAAAGAATATGCAGATCGAAAGGTTAGAGACTTAGAGTTCATGGAGGGAGAACAAGTCTTGCTGAAGGTTTCGCCCATGAAAGGGGTGATGCGGTTTAGTAAAAGAGGCAAGCTAAGCCCAAGGTACATTGGTCCCCTTGAAGTACTTAAGCGAGTAGGGGAGGTGGCTTATGAGTTAGCCTTGCCTCCAGGGCTGTCCGGAGTGCATTCGGTATTTCATGTGTCGATGTTGAAAAGATACCATGGGGATGGAAACTACATTATCTGTTGGGATTCAGTTTTGCTTGATGAGAACTTGTCTTATGAGGAGGAACCTGTTGCCATTCTAGATAGAGAAATTCGCAAGTTGAGATCAAGGGAGATTGCATCCATCAATGTTCAATGGAAGAATCGACCCGTTGAAGAAGCCACTTGGGAGAAGGAGGCAGATATGCGAGAAAAATACCCACATCTGTTTACAGATTCAGGTACTCCTTTTCGCCCTTGTTTTCCTTCTTGTGATCGTTCGGGGACGAACGATGGGTAAATTGGTATCTATTGTAACGACCTGTTTAGTCGTTTTGTGCAGCAGACTTCAATTCTGGAAAAACTGGCAGAAGCGACGGACCCCACGACGGACCATCATGGGCACGACGGACCGTCGCAGGGTCTCGTTTCAAAAAACTTAGAAAATCTGAAATTGGGCACTGAAAATCGACTCTCTAAACTTCGTGACAGAATGGCAGGACGGACCGTCACAGGTGTGACGGACCGTCACAGACTCTTCAGAGAAATTGAGTCTCTGAACTCTGTGACGGGCAGCAGGACGGACTGTCGCAGGCGCGACGGGCCGTCACAGACTGCGCAATCCCAGTCTGGGTCGGATTTCTTGATATGTTTTAAGGGACGTTTTTGACTATTCTTGCCTTAATTATAAAATTAGTGGGTTAATGTTAATAAGTCTAATTACTTGGGGGTTAAAAGAGGTAACCTTAAGTTAACTAGTGGGTTATTATTGCCATCTTTTACACCTAATTATATGTTAATTAGGGTAAAAGAATGAGTGTTTGAATAAGAAAAATAAGAAAGAACAAAGAGAGAGAGAGAGAGAGAAAGAAAGAGAACGAGTAGAGAGAGAGAGAAATGAAGTGGATAGCAAGGATTTTGAGAAGATAGCTTGTCGATCACAATTCTTCGGTGGAGGTAGGTTATGGTTTTCATGATTTCATAGTAAACTTTTAATAGAGAATGTTATGTATTGATAGTATTGTAAACCCTGCTATATGCTTAATTGTATGCATGCATGAACGTGATTATATAATTGTGATTATATTAAGCATGATGAAGTTATTGAATCCCAAATCTTGATAAAAAACCTAATCTCTTTTTAATGATGATGTCTTGGTAAGGGAAAAGGCTTGATGAGTTGATAGAATGAGATTAGGGGATCGGGTATCACGAACCGATCGGGTGTCACGAACCGACACGTAGATTTAGGGGATCGGGTGTCACGAACCGACATGTAGATTTAGGGGATCGGGTGTCACGAACCGACACGTAGATTTAGGGGATCGGAGTGTCACGTACCGACACAAGAGGATTAATGAATATGAGGGAGCGGAGTATCACGTACCGACACAAGAGAAATAAAGATAATGAATCTTGAAAGATGTTAATATACTCAATCTAATGAACATGATTCCCAAATGAGTATGGTATTGAGGCTTGAGTCCTCATGTGTGAACTTGACGGTAATTGTTAATGATATAGTACTTGTTGTTGCTACATGTTGAGTATCATGGTTGATTTTATGATATTATTGGTATATATTGATTTCTATTTTGAGTTGGCCGATGATATCTACTCAGTACCCGTGTTTTGTACTGACCCCTACTTTTATGTTTTCTTCTTGTTTATTTGTGGAGTGCAGCAAACGTGCCGTCGTCTTCAACTCAACAGTAATTCAAGCCAGTCTTACTACATCGGAAATTCAGGGTGAGCTAATGCTTCTAGCTTGGACTGGATCTTCTTCTTCAAGTCTTGATGCCTTGAACTTCCGGCATGGACTAGCTTCTTATGTGTTTGTAGCTTTTAGAATACTCTTAGATTTAGTAATTTGAAGTAGATGTTCTTGTGATGATGACTTCCAGATTTTGGGGAATGATAAGTTTTGAGTTATAGAAGTTGATTATTGATTTTTATTAATGAGTTAAGTCTTCCGCATTACTTTTTGTTGATATTATATTGAAATGTTAAGGTTTAGATTGGTTGGTTCGCTCACATAGGAGGGTAAATGTGGGTGCCAGTCGCGGCCCGGTTTTGGGTCGTGACAGTTAAAAATCAATTAGAAATAATCATTAAGGTTTTAGAAACCAATCAAGGACGTAAAGTTTTCGTCAAAATAATTTGAGGAATTATGTACTGAAAATGGTAGTATCAGACAAGAACTTTCTCCCTATACACATCAACAAAATGGTGTTGCTGAAAGAAAGAATAAAACACTATTAGACATGACTAGATCATTAATAGCGCAAATAAATTTAGTTATGTCTTTCTGGGGAGATGAATTATTGACTGCGGCCTGCATATTGAATATGATACCTTCTAAATCCGTATCTTGAACTCCTTATGGACTTCAATTATGTAGGAGTACAAGAAAAATTGTACAATATTATGAGATAGAGGCTTATGTTTTCTTGATATCTCCAACAAAATTCAATGAACCTACTTCTACAACCAATTATCGAGCCCTAAAATGTATGAATGATTGAAAGCAATGAAAAAATAATTAGAGTCCATGAAATCAATAAAGTTTGCGATCTAGTTGACCTTCCAAAGGAACGTAAACTTATTTGAAATAAATGAATTCTCAAAGTCAAAAGAAAATCGGATGGGTCAATAAAAAGATAAAAACATGATTGGTGGCAAAAGATTTTATTCAAGAAGTTGGTATAGACAATGAGGAAACTTTTTTATCACTGGTGAAATTTACCTCTATATGATTATTTTTAGCTATTTTTGCACGTTTAGTTGTACTAGTTTCTGAGGACGTGCTTCGCACGTGTGTTTCATGTCAATTTTAATAGATACATTAGAATGATTAAAATCTCATGGAAATATATATGTAAATTGTAATGAATAATAAAATGTAACAATTACAAAATAAGAATAAAGACGTACGACAATAAAACATTCATATAAAACTAAATTAAGAAGTCTAACAGAGTGAAAAAAAGACAAAAAGAAACAAAAATATTTAAGAAAAAATACAATATAGACATTATTCTTATAAGATTGATGTATATATAGATGAAAAAATAAGTACAAAATTAGTACATAACTCTCTGAGTTCTTATCCACTCCTTTCATATCCTATCAAAATTCAAGAGTCTTCATCATCTACTTTTACTATAGAATAAAAATAATAGTCTAATAATCTTGGTAGGGGTTTCATGAGATAAAGAAGTTGAATTTATATAAATAGAATAGAAGGAATATCAAAAGATATCTTAAAGTTTTAGTTTAAATATTTGGAGGTTATGAATATGAATAGATGAGAGTTATGAATATTATTAAGAGTATAAAGGCTAAATAAGTAATTAGAAAATAATCACAAATAAATGAAGAATATGAAGAAAAAAAATAAAATTAGCAAACCATGTAGAAAGAACAACGAAAGTTCTTATCATGTAATTAAGCATTAATGAATTTAGATTTGTGAAGCTAGAGCCATTCTTTAATAATAATCAAGAGGACATTATCAATGTGCGTCTCCATTTTGTAGATTTGCACCCTTTAAATTATTAAATTTCGTTATTTATCATAAAGGATAATACTTTATCCACATCAATTATATTATTCATGAGAGGGGGTTAAGGAAAAAGTTATAAGAAGAGGAAAAGAAAAGAAATTTAGACAAAGATTTTTTTTTTTAAAAAATTATAATTATTATATACATATAGATTATAGAGGATAAATATTAATAGATTAGATATTTAATTAGGAATTAATCTTAGGAAGTCTAAAAGTTATTAACATTTAATTAAATATTTAAATATTTTATAACAATTTAATTTATAGAAGGGGTAAAATCGTAATTTAACTTTCAACTTTTTTGTTCATGCTTTTAGTAATATATGATAATTACACAAAATGTGAAAATCACTTTTCTTAATGGAGAATTAAAAGAGGAAATAAACATGGTACAACCAATAGGTTTTGCTATTAATGGTCAAAAAATAAGTTTGTAAATTGGAAAGATCAATTAATGGTCTAAAGCAATCTTCAAAGCATCTGAGATTTCATAAGAAGTTGATGTCATTTAATTTCACCATGATTGATGAAGACCATTACATCTATGTGAAAAAGTCCAATGAAAATTTTGTAATTCTTTCTCTTTACGTAGATGATATTTTATTAGCTTAAAATAATTTGGAGTATATATGTGAAAACTGTCAAGTCATGACTTTCAAAATCATTTGATATGAAAATATATTGGTAAAACAGACTATATATTCAGTGTTAAGATTCAAAGAGATCGTTTTAAGCAATTTTTAAGTTTGTCAAGAAACTTATATAAAGGAAATATTGGGACATTTTAGAGTAAATAGTTGCAAATCCATAGATACTCCTTTAGTTAAGGGGTGAAACTTTAAGCCTTGAAATGTGTCCAAAGATAGAAAAAAAGGAAGATATGTCTCGATTTTCATATTCTATGTTGTTGAAAGTTTGATGTATGTTATGATGTATACTCACTTAGACATTTGTTATGCCTTAAGTCTGCTTAGAAGGTATCAATCTAATCCTAGAAGAGATCATTGGAAAGTAGTAAAGCGAATATTTTGATATCTGAAGGGAATTGCAGATAATTCTCTATGTTATGTATATGTTGATTGGGTTGGTGATTGGTGTGATAGAAAATCAATCTCCAATTATTCTTTGTTACTTAATGATGGGGCTATATTATGAAAATCTAAGAAACAAACTTGCACCACTCTTTCAATCATAAAGTCAGAATTTGTGACTTGTGTGTCAGCAATACAAAATGTTGTTTGGTTAAAAAAATATTCTTTGAGCATTTGAATATTGCAAAGACTTCTAAGGGTCGCATGATTCAATATTGTGACAGTCAAACGACTGTCACATATACGAAGATTCCTTTGTGTCATATCAAAATTAAATACTGTGACATCATGTATAACTTTATAAGAGACATATTAGAAAGTGGAGAAATAAATTTGCAATACAATCTTACTCGTAAAATGATAGCTAATCCTTTTACAAAGCCGATAGCTATAGACTTGTTTGAGAAACATGTTAAGGCTTTAAGTTTGCGTAGAATATGATAATATTTATGTATTATAAAATAACTTGATTGTTATAATATTCTCATCAAGACTATTTTGAATTTATATTCATATCTCGTACGTATGTGATAATGATATTAGAAATAGAATATGTAACAAGTCGTGAGATTAAACTCTCTCACACAAGTAATCCCCTTTTACGTCAAAGGACTTGAAGAGATGATTTTCACTATAATGTTACGACTTGTTTTGTAAACCAAACTAGAGTCTCTCTAAGCAGATGACTTCGAGGATCACTAAAGACAGAACTCGGGTTAGAAATCTAGAGATGTCGAAACAAAAGTTTATATGATGTTGGATACTAAAAAGAATGATACACATGCACCAATATAAGGTGAAAACATTGTAGCATGTGTTTCATATCGCGTCTTTTAAACGATTAATGAGTTAATAAAATAATGATTTCATGCTTTTTCATTGTGTGAGATCCCAAAAATTTAAATTAACTTTTCGTTAAAATACCCTTTGACCTTTTACTGTTTCTTGTATTTTCATATGTGTTGTTATTTTAGCATGTTACTAATAGTCATGAGTGATTCAACAATAAATGGTATGTCTAAGAAAGCATTTGATACGGAACAAATAAATTCGAGTAGAAAGGAAAGATGATTAAAATTAATAATTTTAATTGTATACACAAGTCGTCTATTACACTCGAGTGTATTTTTGTGTTGACACCCAATTTTGACCGACCTTTGACCATGTTTAGGAATACTATTCAATTAAATACGTACTTTAAATTTTAGAATTTTTAGTTGACTTTGCTTGAAAATTATATATTTTAGTATGTTTTAAAATTATCGTAAATATTTTAAAATTATTAATGAATTCCAAATGTTTTAAAATTTAAATGATTTTCAATTATATAAAAATATTTTAATATTTGTAGTATTTTAATTAAATAGTAATTCCTACACTTTCTTTAAATTTTAAATTCTAGCCTATTCTATCATAATTTCTTTTAATTCTAGCCACTTGAATTAGAGTTTATTTAAATCATAGTCACTCTTTCATTCCAATTCTAGCCAAATTTTATTACAATTGTAGTCATTCCATATTCAATCCAATCTGATTTCAATACATCTCATCTTTTAATCTCATCGATCTATTTTATCAATCAAATCCTAACCCTTCATCTCGTATTAAATCAATGGTCCATATTTAGTGCACCTATTCTAACCTAAAGTAGGGACTAATCCCTAAAAAATGACTCTCTTTCTCCCTTCTCCATCTCTAGCAGCTGCCCCTCCCTCTCTTCCATCTATTTTTCCAGTGAAGCCCTCCGGAGGCGGTCACTTTCCTCTCCCCGGCGCCTCTCTCCTCTCGCCTTCCTCTCCGCCCCTCTCTTCTCCCTCCCTCTTCTCTAATTTTCATGACCGACAGGAACCCCGCAGCCAGCAGCCACCGGCGAGGCAGTGCCACCCCCTCGCTCTCCTTTTCTCCTTTTTCCAGAGAAAGCAGCAAGAAGCTGCAGCAACCAGCGAGAGCCGCTCTCTTCCTGTCTCTCCTCGCCTCTTTTTTCTCTTCTCTCTTCCCTTCTTTCCCGCCTTCTTTTCTCCATTGCTGGCAGCGCTCAGGCGAGCTTCCAAGCAGCAGCAAACGGCAGGCACCGGCAGCAACGATCAACGCTTCCCACCGGCCAGCAGCTCCGGCAAAATCTGCAACTCAGCGATGACAACAGCCCGACGAGAACTTCAACATCGAGCAGCAGCAACAATGAGCATCTCCAGCGAGGCTTGAAATTATGGTAACTTGCGAGACATGTCTCAACAGATCCGTTCAGGTTTGTTTTTGGTTTAATTATTGGTTGTCTTCTAAACATCAACTTCTTTCATATGTGATGTTGCGATTTTCTCATTAATAATAGTTGTTAATCTTATGCTAAGCATGAATCTTTAAAACCCTCCGTATATTTGTTCGTCTTACAATTTTATTCGTAGTAAGTATGTTGAGTTTCAGCTCGGATTAATATCACTATATTATACACTTGAATACTTTTATTTTCTTCGTATATGGGTTTTGGCTGATTCTTGATCTAGTTGTTGTTGGATGTGATCTTTTGATTTTCCTAATGCAGGTTGTTTCTAAATTGATTGTTTTTCCTAAACTAATTCTTTTAGAGGATTCTCCTCTTGCTAATCATAATCGGATTCCATTCATTTTGTTGTGTGACCTCAAGAATATTCCTAGTCTTGATGACCGCCTTAATTGTTTGATCCTCTAGGATAAATTGTTAAGTTGTTAATTTTGACTATGCTTAATGAATTTATCATTCTAAGTCTGTCCTCTAAGTGATATTGTTTACCTGACTAGTCTCTTGCTGATTTGCTCATTGACTTTGTTATTGTAAGCTATTAAATTTACAATTGATATTATGTGATTATTGGGGACTGTAAATTTATTTCTTCCCTTGAATAGTAATAATATTATACTCATTTTGCATTTAGTTGGGTACCGATTAAGGTAAAAAAAATTTGCTGACTTTGTTTGAATCAGTATATTGATTTTTATTTCCCATGATTGTCTCTTATCCATTTTTTGACTTATGGTAATTTGTTTGTAAATAGTAACAATATTTTTACTTGCTTTTATATCTGGTAAAAATAATTAAATTATTTTTCTTATTTAGCTCTCCCTTAAAATAAGGAAAATATTTTTTAGGGGGGCTTAATTTATTCTCTCCATTATTTAAATTTGTCTTGTTTGGTGAAAGTAATTTTGATTTGGATTTTTTTATTAAGGAAAAGCAATATTATCTTCCTAACTTTTTTTTTACTAGTTTGTTTTTGGTAATGAATTTAAAATATAAACTGTTTTGGCTCTCTCAAAATAAGAATAAGTTTAATTGATCTATTTTTCCTTATTTGTAAATTTAGTGATTTCTTACTTGTTTATATATGGTAGAATAATATTGTTTTGACTCTTCTTCGTTTATGGTAAAAGAATATTATGCTCATAAATTATTCTAATCTATTTCTTTTCCTATTTTGTTCCCCCTCTTCTACTATATAAGAGACCCTCCTTCTCATTCTTTTAATCACTCATACAATCATTCACTCTCAATCACAAGTTCTCTCATCACTCTTCATTCTCTCATTGCTCTCTTGCTATTCTAAATACATTAAGATTTCGGTAAACATTCAAGTGTTCTTCTTCGCTACTTTGCTATTTTGCTTTTGTTCGAGTAAGGTTGGATCAACTTATCTTTTTTCATTGCTACCATTCCTAATCTACTTAACCGGTTAGTATTCAGAATTAACATTTAAATTATTTTTGTATTCATACATTTGTGTGAGCTCATTGTTCTATTCCTTTGTTATCTATAAGTTGTTAAACAATTGCATAATGTCTCACCTTGACTAATAAATGTGATTACTTGTGTAGTTATTTGATTGCTTTGAGAGGTTTCAAACTTGAAGTTCAAGTTGAAGATTAACCCTGAAGAAAGATTTATTTGCTTATTTGAATCTATATTTTTTCTTTCTTCTTTTATTTATTCAAATATTGTATTATTTGTAACTCTAAATATCATATATATAAATTTATTTGGGGGATCGTCTAGGGGAAGGGGATTTACATGCTACTTGTTCATTGTAATTTTTTTTTTAAAAAAAAGTTAGAAATCATGCCTATAGGCTTATCTTTAACCACCTAGAATTATTGTTTGTAGGTGTTATAATCTAACCAATTTTCAATTTGCTTGACGCTTTTGTTAATAAGTCTAAAAAACAAAAAAAAAACTAGATTCCACTAAGTTTTGAATGCTAAAATCAAATCGTAATAATTTAGTAGGCTTATTAGGTGTTTTAAAAATGTTATAACTTTTTTAGCATTGTCTTGTCACGTAGAAACCATGCTTAAGGACTAAACTGTTCATATCATTTAGATTTACAAAATCATGCATATATGTGTTACCCTGTTTTCTTTTTTTGAACACCTAGAAATCATGTCTATAGGCTTAAACTTTAGCATGTCCATAATAAAAAATAAAATTTGTTGTGCATATTTGTGCCCTCCCCTTAAAAATTAGTTAATATTATTTAATTAGTAATTTTATTTGTCCCCTTGAAAATTTCCGCATTTATGATGCAATATGTTGTTTTTTTAAAATAATAGTGATAATAAATTAAAATCATTTCATGCATTTAACAAACTACTTGGCTTTTGAATATTCCATATCAAAACCTTTGCATTTAATAAATTTATCATCTTAATGTTCTACTAGTTTTTTTTTCTTACTTACAAAGTTTTGCAACATAACTTTCTTAAGAGTCATTATTCAATCATCCTTTACAACTTTGGATTGATTATGACATTGTTTATTTTGAAAAAAATTATAAGCACTATCTCCTAATCTATCGTTAGTGGGAAAGTCAAGGGAACTACGAGGTCTAGTTCCAATTTTAAAACCCGACGCGTCCCCGGAAGTACCACCTACCCATGAATTTCAAAAGGAATTATATGTAAATATTTATGTGCCTACATGTAAAATAAATCTTTTAAATCATTTTCAAAAACATAAACTATTTTTTAGACCGACCTCAAATCAAAATTGTTTCTATGGTGGTCCCGACCGTATCTCATGCAATCTATGTGGGGGTTACAATTAGCAATCAAGGTCACTTCATTTATTAATTTATTTAATCTTGCTAAGTGATAACAAATATAAAAACAATTAATTCTATTTTATTATTTTTTTCATTTAATTTGAGCATGCAAGGCTTGATGATAGCAATAAATAAAAGTCAAGTTTTATTTTTATTTAAGCATATGAGACTATGTTATAAACAAAATTGGCAAATATTAAGCGATTAATATGTGTGAAAGTAAAGTTTGAAAATTGATAAGTTTTGAGTAGAAATTTTTTTTTAAAAAATGTTTGTTTCTTTATAGGGATGATGCCACGATATTGTTGATCGCGCTCCTCCACCATAGAAACAATTTTGATTTGAGGTCGGTCTAAAAAATAGTTTATGTTTTTGAAAATGATTTAAAAGATTTAGTTTACATGTAGGCACATAAATATTTACACATAATTCCTTTTGAAATTCATGGGTAGGTGGTACTTCTGGGGACGCGTCGGGTTTTAAAATTGGAACTAGACCTCGTAGTTCCTTTGACTTTCCCACTAACGACAGGTCAGGAAATATTGCTTATAATTTTTTTTCAACAAAAACAATGTCATAATCAATCCAAAGTTTTTAAGGATGATTCAATAATGACTCTTAAGAAAGTTATGTTGCAAAACTTTGTAAGTAAGAAAAAAAAACTAGTAGAACATTAAGGTGGTAAATTTATTAAATGCAAAGGTTTTGATATGAAATATTCAAAAGCCAAGTAGTTTGTTAAATGCATGAAATGATTTTAATTTATTATCACTATTATTTTAAGAAAACAACATATTGCATCATAAATGCGGAAATTTTCAAGGGGACAAATAAGATTACTAATTAAATAATATTAACTAATTTTAAGAGGAGGGAACAAATATGCACAACAAATTTTATTTTTTATTATGGATATGCTAAAGTTTAACCTTATAGACATGATTTCTAGGTGTTCAAAAATAGAAAACAGATTAACACATATGTGCATGATTTTGTAAATCTAAATGATATGAACAGTTTAGTCCTTAGGCATGGTTTCTACATGACAAGACAATGCTAAAAAACTTATAACATTTTTAAAACACCTAATAAGCCTACTAAATTATTACGATTTGATTTTAGCATTCGAAAATTAATGGAATCTAGTTTTTTTTGTTTTTTAGACTTATTAACAAAAGCGTCAAGCAAATTGAAAATTGGTTAGATTATAACACCTACAAACAATAATTCTAGGTGGTTAAAGATAAGACTATAGGCATGATTTTTAACTTTTTTTTTCTTAAAAAAAATTACAATGAACAAGTAGCATGTAAATCCCCTTCCCCTAGATGATCCCCCAAATAAATTTATATATATGATCTTTAGAGTTATAAATGTTACAACATTCGAATAAATAAAATAAAAAAGAAAAAATATAGATTCAAATAAGCAAATAAATCTTTCTTCAGGCTTAATCTTCAACTTGAACTTCAAGTTTGAAACCTGTCAAAGCAATCAAGTAATCACATTTATTAGTCATGGTGAGACATTATGAAATTGTTTAACAACTTATACATAACAAAGGAATAGAACAATGAGCTCACCCAAATGTATGAATACAAAAATAATTTAAATATTAATTCTGAATACTAACCGGTTAAGTAGATTAGGAATGGTAGCAATGAAAAAAGATAAGTTGATCCAACCTTACTTGAACAAAAGCAAAATAGCAAAGTAGCGAAGAAGAACACTTGAATGTTTACCGAAATCTTAATGTATTTAGAATAGCAAGAGAGCAATGAGAGAATGAAGAGTCATGAGAGAACTTGTGATTGAGAGTGAATGATTGTATGAGTTACGGTCGGGACCCACATTTATGGACCTCGAGGGATGCTTAACACCTTCTCCTCGAGGTAATTTGAACCCTTATCCTAATCTCTGACTCGCTGGCCTTAGCTAGACTTAGTTAGGTTAGATAGGTGCCCTAACGCGCCATAATTCGTTAGGTGGCGCCTCCAAACTCGAAATCCCAAAAGAGTTGTTAGGTCGTACACAAAACCCGTTTTCTGCGAAAATGGGGCGCGACAGAATGACGACTCCGCTGGGGATATTAGGTTCTTACCATTATGTGTTAATTGTTTATTTATGTGGGGTTACTTCATTTTTGGTCATTTCATTATTTGTTAGGTGCTTACCATGTTTGGTTTACTTTGTTTCCTTATTTATCGTCTTTTCCATATTCAACGCTCCCCCTTTTCCTTAATTGTTTATTACCATGTTTCACCTCTTCCTTTTTCCCTTATTTGATTAATTACATGTTTAATCTCATATCCTCTTTCCTTATTTGCGTGATTTTAATTTCTTGATATGTTTAAACTCCTTTATTTATTCATGCTTATTTATCTATTTATTGTTTATAAACTGTCTATATGTTACCGCTTTCCAATTTAAATGCCAAATGTTTATTGCTTTGATAGTTGACATTCCGCTCATACTTCCATCAATTGGGACCCTCTTCTTTTTTATTTTGTTCTCGTGATGTTGTGCCTTTGCACCTCTAACAACTACTCCAATCCTATTCAAATACCCATTATAGAGAGTCGACATATGCGTGGACGTAATGGATAGTTTTACTACCGTGAAGCCACGAGCCTCTCGCATAGAATCCCTTTCAAGTCCTTGTCAAGCCAACTATTAGAAGTCCTGGTTAAGTCATACATGCTGCATAAGCCCTAGGTGGTTTGACCCTTGGTGTCAATCCACATAATTAGTAGCCACCCTCTCGTCTAAAGGGCCCCAATACCCTTAGACAAATTGCATATTTATGTGTCAACGTGATCATAATAATTAAATCAAGGCAACTTTGTCAAAATGGAGTTTAGAAGTCGTTTGTTACTTTGTTTGCAGAGTCATGGCTCACCCTCATTTTCCCAACACACAAATGATGGTCAAAGTTAATCCTATTTTGAAGACTTGGTGGGAAGATATTCAAAAAATCGAGAGTTAGAAGCAAATGAACTGTTAGGCGGCCTCACTGCTTTGAACCCTTCTGCACACCTGAATATTACGTATGGCTTTTAGAAGACGCAGAGCATAGAGATTTGAGCGAAGGAGGTCTTCCTGGTTTTGGCGATAAAAAAGAGAGAAGATGGGCTCGCAACCTTCTCAACATCGACTATGACATTACCCCAGAAATGAGGAAGCAGATTGTGCCTAACATTGGAGAGCAACATAATTGAAGTTCTTTTTTTTGTTCTCTTTATTCCCCATGTGTTATCCCTAGCCCTTTAGTTATCTCTAGATTGATGTAATAAATAGAATTTATTTCAATAATTGAAAGTCGTTTTATCGTCTAACTCTAAACTCCAATTGGAAAATAAGGCTTGAATTAATTATTGTGCATCACTTATGTGTCTCTTGGGCCTACCTCTGGCTCAACGAGGCTCTTTTGCATTTAGGCGTTTATCTTAAATAACGTGTTTGATATCCCAATTTATGCAATGTTTTAACTTGGGCTTTATTTTTTTTATTTTACCCTTTCCCAATGGTTGATCTGTAGACCATAGTTCATCACACGCGATCAAAGGATTCATTTCCTTCTCTCCCGAATGAGAATCGCAAAGGAAAAGTGAAAGCGACTAATGCTAAGGTTATGTGCAAAACTATTGAAAAAAAAGTGACGAGTTGGTATCAAACCTTGAGCAGAAAATAAAGAAGTTAGAAGAAGAGTTGTTGGACATGCGCGAGTGGGCAAAGTTGTTACTCTCCGCCAATCCAACTTTGGAGACGAACATGGATATGTCACCTTTCGCAAGTCAAGTCACTCTCTCCAAAATTATCCTCCTCCAGATTACTCTACCTATCAAAGTCAACCAAGCTCCATTCAAATGCCTCCAGAGAATCCTCCGCAACATCATGCATATGCTCCTACACCTTAACTCCTTACTTCACACCCGCATCACCCTACTATGCAAGCTCCTCAATACGAAACACCTTTGCACCAAGTTCCTTGGCATCATGCACCTCTCATGCAATTTCCAATCCCTCCATATCAAATGTATCTGTACCAAAGGCCTCCTATGCCATATCTTTTGGAACTACGTCAGACCTGATTCCCATTTAGGAGGGGATACGTAGGCGCTCCTATGGGGTTCGGTCTTATCATAAATAAAACCTTCATTTTCCCCTCCTATTGATAACTGGGACAAAATTTTTGAGAGGGTCTCAAAAATTCCATCTAGATTTCTTCTTGCACATCCCCATACTGGGGCAGAATTTTTGAGTTTAACTCAAAAATTCCATCAAAAACATTTCTTCTTAACAACTGGGGCAGAATTTTGAGAGGATCTCAAAATTGCTGAAAATCAAGACTAGGTAGAAATTTTTAAGAGAATCTCAAAAAATCCAATAGTCGAGCTACAAATACAACAGATCAGAATAACAGAAATTCTACACTGGGGCAGAAATTTTGAGAAAATCTCAAAATTTTTGACAATATTCCGAAGAGTATTCTATCAGACACCAAAAAAAAGCACGCTGTGCCAAATCATGGATACAGATCAACCTTCCCTTTAAACTAACTATTTTTCTTTGAATGTAGAAAATACAGGTACATATACAAAGGCAGTTTCAACAATAAACATACCACTTTTGAGCCTGACAAATGACACTCGACCCTTCCAATAAGGCGGATGTCCAAGCTACTACATACCCTTCTCATTCAATTATGAAGTTGCACTATGCCTGAGATCTAGGTTTGCATGACTACATTATGCCCGAGATCGCATTATGCTCGAGAAATGCATCATTGCATGTGCCCGATAATGCATGTGCCTGAAGAAATGCATCATTGCATTGTGCCCGAAGAAATGCATCATTGCATGTGTCCGAAAAATGCATCATTGCATGTGCCCGAAGAAATGCATCATTGCATTGCGCCCAAAGAAATGCATCATTGCATTGTGCCTGAAGAAATTCATTATTGCATGTGCTCGATACTGCATGTGCCGAAAGAAATACATCATTGCATGTGCCCGAAGAAATGCATCATTGGATGGGCTCGATATTGCACGTGCCCGAAGAAATGCATCATCACATTGTGCCCGAGACTGCATTGTGCTCGAAGTTTGCATAAGCCCAAGATTGCATTGTGCTCGAAGTTTACATGCGCCCGAATCAAATCAAGTCACAAGAGTATCAACAGATGCTAAAAACAGATACACTCTCTTTACTTGTTACTTATATTCCAAAGGCGTCATCCTCCAAAGGCGTCATCTTTCATGGCCTGCGGACTTCATGTCATGGCCTGAGGACTTATTTTATGCATATCATGTTCCTAAGGCGTCATAGTCTAAAGGCATCATCCTCATGGCCTGCGGACATCATTTCATGGCCTAAGGGTTTAATTTCTGTCTATCATGATCCGAAGGTGTCATAGTCTAAAGGCGTCATTTTCATGGCCTACAGACAACATTTTCATGACCTGAG
This sequence comes from Solanum lycopersicum, assembly GCF_036512215.1. Taxonomy (NCBI): domain Eukaryota; kingdom Viridiplantae; phylum Streptophyta; class Magnoliopsida; order Solanales; family Solanaceae; genus Solanum; species Solanum lycopersicum. The sequence continues at coordinate 57,531,792 of NC_090808.1, forward strand.
GATACACCATGCATATCATGGCCCTAGACATCATAGCCTAAGACGTCATTTTTTCACGATCTTAAGGCAAACATTCATGGTTAACATGGAAATTGCATCATGTTTACATTTACCATTTATTTTGATGTGTATGTTCTAATTACTCTACTTAGGCTATATTACAAGTTACAGATGTGCAGATTACAAACAAAGTCGCCTTTTGAACGACTGTTCACTTGTTTACAACAAAGGCTCCGACAAATTCTTGGTTATTCGCACTATCGTTTCGCTACTCATATATCATTCAGGCTACCATGAAGATATCTTCGAATTCAAATCGCAACTGTGACTTTCTATCTCTTCATCTAGGGTCGTCCACCTTACAATGCGACATCTAGGTTCGTCCGCCTTACAATGCGACATCTAGGCTCATCCGCCTTACAATGTGACATCTAGGCTCGTCCGCCTTACAATGCGACATATAGGCTCGTCCGCCTTACAATGTGACATCTAGGCTCGTCCGCCTTACGATGCGACATCTAGGCTCGTCCGCCTTACAATAGGACATTTAGGCTCGTACGCCTTAAAACGACATTTAGGTTTGTCCATCTTATAGGACATTTAGGACGTCCACCTTAAAGGGTCATTTAGGCTTGTCCGCCTCATAGGACATTTATTCGTCCGCTTTATAAGATATTTAGGCCGTCCGCCTTAAAATGACACTTAGGCTCGTCCGCCTTAAAATGACGTTTAGACTCTTCTAACAACCAGATATTTTTCTTATATCTTTATACTATGAAATCTGTTGGAGTTTGACGTTATGATCGATCGCCCCTTGATTACAATTATCATACTATCATCTATCAAAACGAAGACCCTATCAATTCTTCGTTTTTCATTCTGAACCTTGCTCAAATGCTGATATCCTCACTCTATCATGCTGCTTCTCTATCACGCTATTCTAGCCTCTCAATCTCTCTTTTCTCGCTACTCTATTCATATCCATTCAAGCCGATATCGTGCCTTACAAATACCTTAGCGCTCTTTCAATTTTTAAGAGTTTCATTTGCTCTTGAATCTAGAACTACACACGACCTGATTCTCGTATAACTAGAGATATGTAGGCGACTTAAAACCAAAGTCTCGGTCGTACCCTTTTTCAACTCTATATCGTTTCAATTGATCCCACTGACATCTGTCGTCGATCGGACAAAATCGGCTACTAAGTCAACGTTGGTTGCCTGACAATTCATTCTTAACTCTCAATCAACCAAGGAATAGCTGTTGACACCCAATTTTGACCGACCTTTGACCATGTTTAGGAATACTATTCAATTAAATACGTATTTTAAATTTTAGAATTTTTAGTCGACTTTGCTTGAAAATTATATATGTTAGTATGTTTTAAAATTATCGTAAATATTATTAAAATATTTTAAAATTATTAATGAATTCCAAATGTTTTAAAATTTAAATGATTTCAATTATATAAAAAATATTTTAATATATATAGTATTTTAATTAAATAGTAATTCCTACACTTTCTTTAAATTTTAAATTCTAGCCTATTCTATCATAATTTCTTTCAATTCTAGCCACTTGAATTATAGTTTATTTCAATCATAGTCACTCTTTCATTCCAATTCTAGCCAAATTTTATTGCAATTGTAGCCATTCCATATTCAATCCAATCTGATTTCAATACATCTCATCTTTTAATCTCATCGATCTATTTTATCAATCAAATCCTAACCCTTCATCTCGTATTAAATCAATGGTCCATATTTAATTGCACCTATTCTAACCTAAAGTAGGGCCTAATCCCTAAAAAACGACTCTCTTTCTCCCTTCTCCATCTCCAACAGCTGCCCCTCCCTCTCTTCCATCTATTTTTCCGGTGAAGCCCTCCGGAGGCGGTCACTTTCCTCTCCCCGACGCCTCTCTCCTCTCGCCTTCCTCTCCGCCCCTCTCTTCTCCCTCCCTCTTCTCTAATTTTCTTGACCGGCAGGAACCCCGCAGCCAGCAGCCACTAGCGCGAGGCAGCGCAACCCCCTCTCTCTCCTCTTCTCCTTTTTCTTGAGAAAGCAGCAAGAAGCTGCAGCAACTAGCGAGAGCCGCTCTCTTCCTGTCTCTTCTCTCTTCCCTTCTTTCCTGCCTTATTTTATCCATTGCTGGCAGCACTCAGGCGAGCTTCAAGGCAACAACAAACCAGCAGCAAACGGCAGGCACCGACAGCAGCAATCAACGCTTCCCACCGGCCAGCAGCTCTGGCAAAATCTGCAACTCACTGATGACAGCAGCCCGACGAGAACTCCAACAGCGAGCAGCAGCAACAATGAGCATTTCCAGCGAGGCTTGAAATTCTGGTAACTTGCGAGACAGGTCTCAACAGATCCGTTCAGGTTCGTCTTTGGTTTAATTATTGGTTGTCTTCTGAACATCATTTTCTTTCATATGTGATGTTGCGATTTTCTTATTAATAATAGTTGTTAATCTTATGCTAAGCATGAATCTTTAAGACCCTTCATATATTTGTTCGTCTTACAATTTTATTCGTAGATTTAAGTTTGTTGAGTTTCAGCTCGGATTAATATCACTATATTATACACTTGAATACTTTTATTTTCTTCGTATATGTGTTTTGGCTGATTCTTGATCTAGTTGTTGTTGGATGTGATCTTTTGATTTTCCTAATGCAGGTTGCTTCTAAATTGATTGTTTTTCCTAAACTAATTCTTTTAGAGGATTCTCCCTTTGCTAATAATAATTGGATTCCATTTATTTTGTTGTGTGACCTCAAGAATATTCCTAGTCTTGATGACCTCCTTAATTGTTTCATCCTCTAGGATAAATTGTTAAGTTGTTAATTTTGACTATGCTTAATGAATTTATCATTCTTAGTATGTCCTCTAAGTGATATTGTTGAATTACTAGTCTCTTGCTGATTTGCTCATTGACTTTGGTATTGTAAGCTACTAAATTTACTATTGATATTATGTGATTATTGCGGGCTGTAAATTTATTTCTTCCCTTGAATGGTAATAATATTATACTGATTTTGCGTTTAGTTGGACACCGATTAAGGTAAAAAAAGTTTGCTGACTTTGTTTGATTCAGTATATTGATTTTTATTTCCCATGATTGTCTCTTGTCCATTTTTTGACTTATGGTAATTTGTTTGTAAATAGTAACCATATTTTCACTTGCTTTTATATCTGGTAAAAATAATTAAATTATTTTTCTGATTTAGCTCTCCTTTAAAATAAGGAAAATATTTTTTTGGGGGGCTTAATTTATTCTCTCCTTTATTTAAATTTGTCTTGTTTGGTAAAAGTAATTTTGATTTGGATTTTTTTATTAAGGAAAAGAAATATTATCTTCCTAACTTTTTTTTACTAGTTTGTTTTTGGTAATGAATTTAAAATATAAACTTTTTTGGCTCTCTCAAAATAAGAATAAGTTTAATTGATCTATTTTTCTTTATTTGTAAATTTAGTACTTTCTTACTTGTTTATAAATGGTAGAATAATATTGTTTTGACTCTTCTTCATTTATGGTAAAAGAATATTATGCTCATAAATTATTCTAATCTATTTCTTTTCCTATTTTGTTCACCCTCTTCTACTATATAAGAGACCCTCCTTCTCATTCTTTTAATCACTCATACAATCATTCACTCTCAATCACAAGTTCTCTCATCACTCTTCATTCTCTCATTGCTCTCTTGCTATTCTAAATACATTAAGATTTCGGTAAACATTCAAGTGCTCTTCTTCGCTACTTTGCTATTTTGCTTTTGTTCGAGTAAAGGTTGGATCAACTTGTTCTTTTTCATTGCTACCATTCCTAATCTACTTAACCGTTATTTGATTGCTTTGATAGGTTTCAAACTTGAAGTTCAAGTTGAAGATTAACCCTGAAGAAAAATTTATTTGCTTATTTGAATCTATATTTTTTCTTTCTTATTTTATTTATTCGAATGTTGTAACATTTGTAACTCTAAAGATCATATATATAAATTTATTTGGGGGATCGTCTAGGGGAAGGGGATTTACATGCTATTTGTTCATTGTAAATTTTTTTTTTAAAAAAAGTTAGAAATCATGCCTATAGGCTTATCTTTAACCACCTAGAATTATTGTTTGTAGGTGTTATAATCTGACCAATTTTCAATTTGCTTGATGCTTTTATTTATAAAATAAATTAAAAAAAAACTAGATTCCATTAATTTTTGAATGCTAAAATCAAATCGTAATAATTTAGTAGGTTGATTATGTGTTTTAAAAATGTTATAACTTTTTTAGCATTGTCTTGTCACGTAGAAACCCTGCCTAAGGACTAAACTGTTCATATAATTTAGATTTACAAAATCATGCATATATGTGTTACTCTGTTTTCTATTTTTGAATACCTAGAAATGATGTCTATAAGGTTAAACTTTAGCATATCCATAATAAAAAATAAAATTTGTTGTGCATATTTATTCCCTCCCCTTAAAATTAGTTAATATTATTTAATTAGTAATCTTATTTGTCCCCTTGAAAATTTCCGCATTTATGATGCAATATGTTGTTTTCTTAAAATAATAGTGATAATAAATTAAAATCATTTCATGCATTTAACAAACTACTTGGCTTTTGAATATTTCATATCAAAACCTTTGCATTTAATAATTTACCACCTTAATGTTCTACTAGTTTTTTTTTTCTTACTTACAAAGTTTTGCAACATAACTTTCTTAAGAGTCATTATTTAATCATCCTTTAAAACTTTGAATTGATTATGACATTGTTTATTTTGAAATAAAATTATTAGCACTATCTCCTAACCTATCGTTAGTGGGAAAGTCAAACAAACTACGAGGTCTAGTTCTAATTTTAAAACCCGACGCGTCCCCGGAAGTACCACCTACCCATGAATTTCAAAAGAAATTATGTGTATTTTAATAGGGGTGGGCATTCGGTATTTCGGTTCGGTTCGGTTTTTTTTCGGTTTTCGGTTTTTGTAAATTGCGTACCGAATACCGAACCGAAATATTTTGATTTGGTTTTTATTAATTCGGTTCAATTTTTTATTTTGGTTTTTTAATGGGCCTGTTTAGTGGGCTTTTTAAAATTTTAAACTTTACAATTTTTTCAATTTTTTGTTTGATTTTTCAACTTAATGTGCTAAAAAGCAAAAATAGACAATAAATCAAAGAAGTGCATTACTAATTTACTACCAAATTTCACTATATCAATTATTAATGATTCAAAACTTCAATATGTCATTAGGCATTAACACTGCAAATTTTGAATTCACAATATCACTAAAACATACAATTTGAAATTCACAATGACACTAAAACAAAAGTTGCATTGTAGATTTGTAGTTAATGGCATCACAAATACAACATAATAACAATCTAACAAGTAACAATAAAGTCTTTCGTGAACTCATAATAAACAATAATAAGCAACAAACAATGTATTTTGAACTTCTTGTCTTCTTCCATGAGATTACTTTCAACAATAACAAACAACAATAATGAGTTTCATGACTTTCTTCCATGAGATCGCTTTCAACTTTCAAGTGTCACATGCCAATAAAATTATTTCTTCATTGTCTTGACCCTTGTACCTTTTAAGATAAAATCAAATATTAGAAACTTAGAATACTACTTTTAAAATTAAAAAAATGATATGATTAAATAAATGATGTATTAAACTCACCGCTTGCAAGTCAATCATAGATCAACAATGGAAGAGCTTCTTCCACTATTTTCCATCTCTATAATTAATAAAAAGAAACATGTCATACAAGATACAACACAATAAGTATTTTATTTTTTCCATAAATAAATAAAAAATAAAAAGTCTTACCAAGTTCAATTTTTTCAAGAAACTCCAAACTTTCTTCAACACAAATAGGCTTGGTTTCTTGTCTAAGCCAATCTTGGACACAAATAAGACATTGCACACATTTGGGAGTCAATGAACTTCTAAAGGGATCTAGAATTCGACCACCGGTGCTAAATGCACATTCCGATGCCACACTCGACATAGGAATAGCCAATACATCTCGAGCCAACTGTGAAAGTACTGGAAATCTAGGACAATTAACTTTCCACCAACTCAAAATATCAAAATTTTCAGATTCAGGTTCTTGGTCTTCAAGAAGATATTTATCCAACTCAGATTTAACACCTAAACTTCTAGAATCATTCTTTTGTTTCTTCATGTGCAACTTAGTTCTCAAAGAATTTTTGGACATATTTTGAGAAATACCACTACCAAAAGAATCAGATGAGTCTGATGAAGATGGTTGTCTTTTGGAACCTTTTCCATACTTACTTACATATATCGCAAACAAATCTCTCAAGTAAGCCTACTTTCGTATTCACTACATTTCCTGTTTCTTCCCCAAGTAATTCTTCAAGAGCAAAACTAACATAGACAAATTTATTGTGAGGATCCAAAACAGAAGCAATAAAAATCATTTTGTTCATTTTTTCAGGAGTCCCCCAATATTTCTTGAATTTTTCTTTCATTCCCGAAGCCATTTTACTCAAATCAAGGTTATCACTTGCTACACATAATTTCAATTAAGCATCAAGTTCACATATATCTTCAAAATGAACATTACAAGTAACATACCGTGAACCTGAAACTTTCAAAGTGAGTTCATAAAATTTTTCAAGAAACTTTGTGACATTCCTCACATTAGCCCAAACTTCATATTGAATTGACCCTGCGATACTTCCATCTTCACAAACATCAGTAGCAAGAAAAGAATTAAAATTACCATCATAAAGATCAAACCTCTCAAAATCCTTCTCAAACTTTCCTGATGTGTCTAACATCAAATAGGTGGAATTCCACCTAGTAGGCACATCTAAAGACAACATCTTATCACATTCTATCTTTTGCATTTCAACACATTTCAAGAAATTTCTTGCCCTTGAAGAAGATGATCTAACATATTTCACCATTTGTCTCACCTTTTTGATAGAAGGACCAATTTCTTTCAAACCATCTTGCACAATTAGATTAAGTATGTGATCCATACATCTCACATGGAGATGCTTACCTTCCATCAAATTAGTTCCCCACATATCTAATTTTTTGGACAACTCTAAAACTGCCACATCATTTGAAGAAGCATTATCAACCGTAACAGTAAAAACGTTATCCAACTTCCAATCAAGTAAACAATTACTAATAGACTCAGCCAAATGCTCACCTTTATGACTAGTGATAGGACAAAAATTCAATATTCTTTTATGAAGCACCCAATCCCTATCAATAAAGTGAGCAGTCAAACAATATAATTGATTCTTTGCACTAAAGTCCATATGTCTGTTGTGAGACAAATTCTTGGTTGTATTTCTCTTAAAGATTGTTTCAAATTTATTCTCAATTCACCATAAACTTCATAACAATCCCTTGTTATGGTTCTACGAGAAGGAATATGAAACAAAGACTGGACTTTACTCATAAACTTCTTAAAGCCTTCTTTTTCAACAAAACTAAAAGGTAGTTCATCCAAAATAATCATCTCAACTAAAGCTCTCCTACATACCTCTTGCTCAAATTTCCAAGTCTCTAAATTGTTATTTTGAATATTTAATAATTTTTGAATACCGGGTGCAACAGTTAGAGGTTTATACACTTTACACCGATAAGTCAAATGTTGTTTTAGTCCACTTGTTCCATTTCTTGTTGTATTGGCAGCATAATATTGTTTACAATGTAAGCACTTTGCTTTAACTAATACACCATTTTCAAAAACCTTTTCAAAGTGTTGCCAAACAAGAGATCTAGGATCCATTTCTTTTCTTTTTTTTGTTATTTCTGTACCAATCAACAAATCATTGCTATTACTAGGTGTATTATCCGTAGAATCAGCCATACTTATTCGACTTTGATCAGCTACACCCATATTTAATTCTGTTTGTTCAGCCATCTATATATATATAAAAAAATCACAATAAATTCCCAATAACTAGTAATAAAAACAACATCAGAAAAAAAATGAAAGAAATCAAAAAAAAAATTTTAAAAACTGAAATTACGTTTACATACCTGCACCTGGCTGCTGCCTGCTGCTGTCGCGGGCGGTTGGCTGCTGCTGACCTGCTGTCGCGGGCGGTTGGCTGCTGCTGACCTGCTGTCGCGGGCGGCGGCTGCTGCTGGTGGACGGCGGCTGGCGGCGCTGCTGCTGGTGGACAGTGGACGCCGGTTGGAGTAGAAGAGGAAGAGGAGAAAAGAAGGCAGAAGTTGTTGAGTGCTGAAGAGGAGAGGATGAAGAGTGAGGAAGAGTCAAAATGATAGGGTATTAGGGATTTAGGGTTTCTTATTTTTTTAAAAAAATTTATTTAATATTAATAATTATTAAATATAATATAATTTATAATATAATATAATTTATAAATTAAAATATAATATTTCGGTTTAAACCGAAATACGGAATTCCAAAGTAATATGTACCAAAAACCGAATCGAAATATCAAAAATATAAAAAAATAAATCGAAAACTGAAATACCAAAATCGAAATTCTGAAAAATTTCGATTCGGTGTTTCGGTTTTCCGGTGTTTATGCCCACCCCTATGTATTTATGTGTAAATATTTATGTGCCTACATGTAAACTATATCTTTTAAATCATTTTCAAAAACATAAACTATTTTTTAGACCGACCTCAAATCAAAATTGTTTCTATGGTGGAGGAGCGCGATCAACAATATCGTTGCATCATCCCTATAAAGAAACAAACATTTTTTTAAAAAAAAAATTCCTACTCAAAACTTATCAATTTTCAAACTTTACTTTTGCACATATTAATCGCTTAATATTTTCCAATTTTGTTTATAACATAGTCTCATATGCTTAAATAAAAATAAAACTTGATTGTTTATTTATTGCTATCACCTAGCCTTGCATGCTCAAATTAAATGAAAAAAAAATAAAATAGTATTAATTGTTTTTATATTTGTTATCACTTAGAAAGATTAAATAAATTAATAAATGAAGTGACCTTGATTGCTAATTGTAACCCCCACATAGATTGCATGAGATACGGCCGGGACCCACATTTGTGGACCTCGAGGGATGCTTAACACCTTCCCCTCGAGGTAATTTGAACCCTTACCCTAATCTGGCTCGCTGACCTTAGCTAGACTTAGTTAGGTTAGATAGGTGCCCTAACGCGCCATAATTCGTTAGGTGGCGACTCCAAACTCGAAATCCCAAAAGAGTTGTTAGGTCGTGCACAAAACCCATTTTCTGTGTAAATGGGGCGCGACATTGTGTATATAAAGTTAGAAATAACCTCGAGTTCACTTCTTTAAGAGGATGATGAATCAAATAAGTAACTACTGAAGTAGTGAAAAATGTTTAGATATTGTTAGTAATAATGTTCTCATATTAGTGGTGAACTTTATCCATATGTGATTGAATTCTTATATGAAGCATGTAAAACCTAATAGGTAAGCTCTAATAGGTAAGCTCTTGATGCTCACTAATATCACAAACTATTTATGGTATGAAATCGAGTGTCTAGTTAATGTTGAATTGACTTGGATGTTATCTACCATGTGCATAGTTGGAGATATAATAATTTGCGTCATGGGTTGTCCATGTAGACCCGACCCAACCCAATATAATTTCTTAAAAAGAAGATAAACACTATTTTGAAAAAGAATAGGAACGGTTACATGGTTTAACCATAACAACCACTCCAATTAATATAGTTCTTAATGCTTAAAAAAATTGAAGTAATATTAGAAACAAAAACAGTTTTAAAAAAAAAAAGACAGATCATTTATTTTTTAAGATTGACATCAAACAATCCAAGAAGATATTCAATTTGTGGCATTACACTTTGTTTCCTTGAGATTCAAAGTTGGATTTGCAACAAATTATTCAGTTCGTAAATTTCATTCCACTGCAACAATCTCAGATACACAAATTTATACCGAATGTTGTTTAATTTTTTTTAAAAAAATCTCAAGATATGCCCCATATTATTTGAGTACATGTTGAAATTCAGTCATTTGAATCAAATTATTAAAAAATGATAAAAGTCCCATATATTAAGGCTTGAGCAATCCTCCTTCCTTTGAGTTAACTTTTGAGATGTGAGTTAGGACTAAGACCTAATTTCACATAATATCAGAGCAGGGCACGTCTCACTCGATGTTGGAGTTTCCAAAAATCAAAATTGCCCACGCATCAGATGCTAAGCACTGGACGTGAGATGAGGTATTAAAGAATGACAAAAGTCCCACAAACTCCTCATAAGGCTTGAGCGATCTTCCTCCCTTTGAGCTAGATTTTGAGGCGTGAGTTAGGTCTAAGACCTAATTTCACAAAAAAATACTATTATTGAGTAAATATTATTTGAATTTGAGATTAGTTTCACTTTTACTAATCTATATTTAGTTTCTTGTTATTTTAGAAATATAGATTTCCAACTGGAATTACTGTTGAAAAAGGAAAAAAATTTTGGATTTCGTAGAAGAAAAAATTAAAACTTCTTTCCGTTACACTTTAATATTTCGTTTCTTCCATGTATTATTGTCATTTTAGAATTATATTTTTTAAACTAAATTTATTGTAATGATAAAACTAGTTGTTATTTTCAACTATATTTTCTTTCGATATTACTATTATCTTAAGGTTATGAGTTTAAATTAGTTTATTATTACTAGCAAAACATGTAGAGATTTGTTGGAAAAATAATAAATAACAAATAATAAAAGAAAAACAAAAGAAAATACTAACATATAGAATAATTTATTTCAAAAAATTAATGTATAATTCACGGAGTGCTCTTTTTGTTTACTTTCTAGCTTGCACACATTGCTAAAAAAGTTACGTCACTTTTTATGCCACTACAAGAGGCTTTTAGATATGAAATGTTGTTTATATTTCATAATTTAGAGAAATAACAACTCATAATTTAATTATTATTTTAAACATGTAAAAGTGACTAATTTAAGGGGATTCTTGGTATTAAATCTAAATGAGTATTTTTCGGAAGGTACTAGCAAGGAAAAAATTTGCAACACATCGATTTTTTTGTTAATATTGTTATTATTCTTCGTTTCTATAAGTTGTCTAATCTAGTTTTATTAGTATGTTTGAAAAAATAAAGATTGTTTCCCATATTTTCATTTTAATTTTTTCACATGACATAAATAATATCTTAAAATTTAGTGATGTTTTGATATATTTAATAAATCTTTAATTTTAGACTAATAGTGATATTTCTTGATTCATATTTCATATTTTAGAGCCTGTTTGGCTCAGCTTGTCAAACTGACTTAAAAGCTGATTTTTGACTTATTTAGTTGTTTGACAATACTCAAAACAACTTATTTTAAGTTAAAAAAAACTTATTTTAAGCCAAAAGTTAAAAGCTGAGATAGATGTGCTTTTTTTTTCCAGATTATAAGTTGTTTTAAGTTGACCACATTTTTACCTTTTTGCCCTTAATATTTTTATACAATCTCCTAATTACCCACATAATGCTAACATCTCTTTCTTCTATTTTTCCCTTTTCACGTGTGGATGATAGACAATTACTATTACTAATGAATGAAAATAAAATAAATCTTAAATCTTTCAAGTGATCTATTCAAATTATATATTATTAAAATGTAAAATAAGTTGCACATATAACTTAAATAAAAATTTATATTCCTCTTATAAATAATTTGTGATAATAAAGAAATATGTGAATGATAGACAATTATTATTACCTATGGATGAAACTAAAATAAAATTTTAAATCGTTTTTTAATCTATTCAAATTATATATCTTTAAAATCTATAATAAGTTTGTATTCCTCTTATAAATAATTTGTGATGAGAAAGAAATATGTGAATGATAGCAAAATATAATTATTTATGGCTGTAAAATATAAATTAATTAACTTTTATTATGTTAACAACTTTTAAGGGTATTTCAGATATTTTGATTTAAAAAACTGTTTATCAGCACTTATTTGCCAAACACATCAACAACTTTTTTTTAACTTCAACACTTTTATCCAAACGCATAACTGCTTATTTTAAAAATAAGTTTCAGCACTTTCAAAAGTACCTTTTTAAAACTGCTTTTATTAAGCCCATCCAAACGGCCCTTAGTATCTCATTAGTACTTTAGTTTCTATTATAAGTAAATTAGGAGAAGATCACAATTCTTTAGTAGTTGATTATTTCCTTGTGTAGTTTGCTTTCTTATGTAAATATATATACATATTAACAAAAATTATATATTTCTCTCCCGCAATAAAATTAATATGGCATAAGAGCAGACAAAGGTCCTGAGATCGAATCTCACAACCATCTAAAAATTAATAAAGAATTTCACATGCTTGACCTATGAAAATGAATCAGGTCCATACGTACGAGAGTGTTTTGAAAATATAATAAAAACATAAAAATATACTCTCTCTAACAACTTAATCTTTTAAATAAAATGGTCTTAGAGTGTGATAGCTATAGCATTTACAATATTGTTTTACTTAAATTTAGTATGAAATCAAAACAAGTCACTTAATTTGAAATATAAAAGCGTATAAAATAAGAAAAATAAGGGTGGAGGGGTTTGGATACGGCGAACGTGATGTTAACAAACAAAAAAGAGCTAAAGATTCCATAATTGGATATTCCCAAGGTTAAGTCCTAGAAGTTAGGGCATAGTTAAGGCAAATATATTAACCTACAATATGAAAACATGTTTTGGCTTTAAAATAATGCAACTTAATTACTAGTTGTATATCTTTTAAGTCATACCCCACATGATAGCAACTGTGTGTCGTCAGAGTTATGGTTGAGAAAAAAAAAACCTCTCCACACTCTTACATTCACATGGTTTGGCCTTAAAATCTGGGTCCTTTAATTTACCTCATTCATTTTTCGGTGTTCGATATTCACATTAAGATTCATAAACAAATTCATGATTTAAAAATTTTAGATGCTTTAATATAGCCTTAATTCAAATATAAGTTTTAAGTTAAATTTAAAATAAAAAAATAAAAAAGGGAAACTCTGGTCTCAAGAATGCTATCTCTAGCTTGTACCAGTTCACAAGGCCACTCATATATATTTTCATGGCTGTACAGTTAACTATATTCTAGTTTCTACCAATTTTTCAAAATATATATGAATGATTTTTTAAAAAGTTAGTGGGCCGGAAAATCCTATATTAGAGGGTAAAACGTTCCCTAACAAAGGCGACCCCGTACCCAAAATGACTCAAACCTAATACCTCTTGGTTAAAAATGAAAGAGTGTTTACCAGTCTACCACGATCATTATTGATTGCTTTACACTAACGATTGTGTGCATCATAAAAGCGTACATAATGGAGCTTTACACAATAAATCAGCTCCATTGGAACAAAAGATTAATGTATATGGGAAGAAACCTAAAGTTTGTAAGTATGATGTTTTTTCGACACTATTAGGGCAAACAAATTGAAAAGGTTAAGAATAAATATTTGTATCTTACTAACAGAATTAATTATCTAAGGAGCGATGAACCCTTTGTATTTGTATGTAATAGAATAGAAATGTAGGATATATGAAGGCCTTACAAATTTAGTTAAAATAGGGACGCTAACACGACGTTGGCTTCCTTATTTATTTTGTCAAATGGATATTTAGGTTCAACGTATTATTACATTACGTTTAAGATGTTGTATCCACATTAGGCACTACACTAAACCAAGCTTTTTCATGTTCTTTTAAGCATCGTTTGTTAGGGTATAAAAAATAATGTTCAATATATATAATATATTGATTTTGTTTGCGTTAGTTATGTTGATATTATTTCTTGTGCAGTATTCGATTTGATATGTCAAAAATAACATATAAATTGAAATCCATAGTTTCTAAAAATGAAACTCTTGTTTACAAAAAACACCAATCACAAATATGACGGAGGATATGTAGAAAAGGTTTTGAGGGATAATTGTGTCGTTATATGTAATATACAGACCCAGGAATTTCACCAAGAATGTCTAGAAATAGCACAATAAAAACTCTTTTCAAAAAGTGAAAAAAACATTTGCTACTAGCGAGCATTGCCTCATTACAAACGTTTGAAATGACTTGGCTACGATAACTTGTTGTGTAAAGTGTGTCCAATGCATGTTATTTAATCATTTCGTACATTAATTAACTTGTATATGTGATGTTTTTTTCAACAAAAGATGTCCCGACAACCACGTAAATAAGATACTAATAATACACCAAAATATTAGATAGATTAATTTTTCTGATACACCCTAGGAAAACGACCTGTTAGATTTTGTGCAAAGACAATGCCTCGTTTTGTAACATCTCACTATTGGAAAATGGTAATGAGAGAAAAGAGAAAATGAGTTTTCATGAGAAGTGTTTTATTTTACAGCTTAGTTTGAAATTAAAACATGAATAGAGTGGAGAGGCAATGAGCTCAAATACCAAAGCAAGACCAACAATGAGTTTTGAGGAAAACAATGCAGCAACACATGGTGGGTGGCATCTACTAATAATAATGAAACCCGAGGTGAAAAAGATGGTGGAGTTGTTTGTGAGTAGCTATTTCAAATCTTTAATAACTAATTATTGTATTGTCTCTTTTTTTTTTTCTTGCTTCCCTGCAAAGCTAGATTCTGAGTTTTAACCAAAATATAAACAAACTCACCAATGCTAAGAAATTTATTTTGAATTTGGAAGTTGATGCCAATGTCGAGGCGATTCTTGGACCTCCCAAATCTTGTTGTCTTTCTAACTTTTTTTCTTCTATTACATAACTTTGCTCTTCCTTCAAATGAAGTTGATGTCCTGTTTTCTTGGCTTCATTCTACTAATTCACCAATTCCTCAAGCATTCTCAAACTGGAATCGGAACGATTCCAATCCTTGTAAATGGTCTCATATAGTTTGTTCTTCTAGTCTTTTCGTTACAGAAATTGATATTCAGTTTATTCAGTTGGCTCTTCCTTTTCCTTCAAATCTTTCGTCATTACAATCGTTGCGAAAACTCATCGTTTCTGGTGCTAATCTCACTGGAACAATCCCACAGGATATTGGAGATTGTGCTTCACTTGTAACATTTGATGTTAGTTCAAATGGTCTTGTTGGTACCATACCGAAAACTATTGGTAACCTTATAAATCTTGAAGATTTAATTTTGAACTCTAACCAACTAACAGGGGAAATTCCAGGAGAGGTTGGCAATTGCATTAACCTGAAAAATCTTATCATTTTTGACAATATGATTAGCGGGAATCTTCCTTCTGAGTTGGGAAAACTCGGAGTTTTAGAAAATATAAGAGCAGGAGGGAATAAAGATATTAGTGGGAAAATTCCAGATGAGCTCGGAAATTGCAAGAACTTGATAGTGTTGGGACTTGCTGATACGAAAATTTCAGGTCCGCTTCCTCCATCGTTGGGTAACTTGGGAAAGCTTCAGGTATTATCTATTTATACTACAATGCTTTCTGGAAAAATACCTTCAGAAATAGGCAACTGCTCAGAGCTAGTTGACTTGTATTTATACCAAAATAGTCTGTCAGGTTCACTTCCAGCAGAGTTGGGAAAGCTTCAGAAAGTAGAAAAGATGTTGTTTTGGCAAAATAATCTTGATGGGCTAATACCTGATGAAATTGGGAATTGCAAAAGTTTGGTTGTTCTTGATCTTTCTTTGAATTTTTTAAGTGGGAGCATCCCTTGGTCATTCGGGAACCTTACGAATCTCCAAGAGTTGATGATTAGTAACAACAATATTTCTGGTTCAATACCATCTGTTCTTTCTAATGCGACAAACCTGTTACAGTTTCAGATGGATACAAATCAAATTTCAGGCTCAATTCCTCCGGAAATGGGGCAGTTGAAGGAGCTAAATGTATTCTTTGCTTGGCAGAACAAGCTTGAAGGAAGCATTCCTCCTGCATTGGGTGGTTGCAGAAGCCTACAAGCTCTGGACTTGTCACATAATTTTCTTACTGGTAGCTTACCTCCTGACCTTTTTCAGTTAACTAATTTAACAAAGCTTCTGTTGATTTCCAATGATATTTCTGGTTTTATCCCACCTGAGATAGGTAACTGTAGCTCTCTTATTCGTATACGACTTATTGGTAATAAACTTAGCGGACAAATTCCAAGAGAGATAGGATTTTTAGACAACCTTAGTTTTCTTGATCTCTCCGAGAACCGCCTTAAAGGATCCGTTCCTGAGGAGATTGGCAATTGCAAGGCACTGCAGATGCTCAATCTATCTAACAACACTCTAAGTGGGAATTTACCTAGCTTTCTTTCTTCTCTCAGTAGGCTAGAAATTTTGGATGTTTCCTTGAATCAGTTTAACGGTCAGATTCCAGCTAGCTATGGTCAGCTTGCTAACCTTAACCGACTTGTTCTTAGTAAGAATGCATTCTCTGGATCGATTCCCCCAACTCTCGGCAATTGTTCAAGCCTTCAATTGCTTGATCTCAGCAGCAATGAACTCTCTGAGAACATGCCAGCGGAATTGTTTGACATTCAGACACTTGACATTGCCTTGAATTTAAGCTGGAATCTCTTGAGTGGGGTAGTCCCACCACAGATATCTGCCTTAAACAAACTTTCAGTACTAGATCTTTCCCACAACAAGCTTGAAGGAGACCTGTTGTCTCTTTCGGGGCTTGAAAATCTGGTTTCCTTGAATGTTTCCTACAACAATTTTACCGGCTACCTCCCTGATAATAAGTTGTTCAGGCAATTATCATCAGCAGAGATGGCTGGCAACAAAGGTTTGTGCTCATTGGGACATGATTCTTGTTTCTTGAGCAATATTGAAGGCGGGGGAATGATGAGTAATAGCAATGTAAGAGGGTCATGGAGGCTGAAATTAGCAATTGCACTCCTTTCTGTGGTGACTATAGCCTTGGCACTCCTTGGGATGCTGGCAGTTTACAGAGTGAGGAAAATGAGTAAAGAAGATAATGATTCTGAATTGGGAGGAGGGGATTCATCAACTTGGAAGTTCACTCCATTCCAGAAGTTGAATTTTTCGGTTGAACAAATTTTGAGATGCCTAGTGGAATCCAATGTTATTGGAAAGGGATGCTCGGGGGTTGTTTATCGTGCAGAACTAGAAAATGGTGAAGCAATTGCAGTCAAGAAGCTATGGCCAACCACATTGGCAACTGGATACAACTGTCAAAATTCAAAGTCAGGAATTAGAGGAGGTGTTCGCGATTCTTTTTCAACCGAGGTAAAAACCCTTGGCTCCATCCGTCACAAAAACATCGTTAAGTTCTTAGGTTGCTGCTGGAATCAAAACACTAGGTTGCTCATGTATGACTACATGCCTAATGGAAGCTTAGGTAGTCTTCTACACGAACAAAGTGATAGATGTTTGGAGTGGGAATTGAGATACAAGATTGTCCTAGGTGCAGCTCAAGGGCTTGCTTATTTACATCACGATTGTACACCTCCAATTGTTCATAGGGACATCAAGGCCAACAACATTCTCATTGGCCTTGACTTTGAGCCATACATTGCAGATTTTGGTATAGCCAAACTTGTCGATGATGGAGATTTTGCTCGATCCTCCAATACAGTAGCTGGCTCCTACGGATACATAGCACCAGGTTCGTCACAAGTCGTAGTGCCACTTTTCAATATTACACTATAATTACATACATTATTATCTTTAATACACATGTATATCTTATCTTGTGCAGAATATGGATACATGATGAAGATAACAGAGAAAAGCGATGTTTATAGCTTTGGAGTAGTTGTATTAGAGGTGTTAACAGGAAAACAGCCAATTGACCCTACAATACCAGATGGAGTACACATTGTGGATTGGGTGAGGCAGAAAAGAGGCAATGGTGAAGTCTTAGATGTGAGCTTATGCGCTCGTCCCGAATCAGAAGTTGATGAGATGATGCAGACTATAGGAGTAGCTATGCTGTGTGTTAATCCATCACCAGATGATAGACCAACGATGAAAGATGTCGCAGCAATGCTAAAAGAGATAAGGCATGAAAGAGAAGAGTACCAAAAAGTTGATATGCTCCTTAAAGATGGAAGAGACAATAAGAGTAGTAGTGATCATGGAGGGCCATCTACAAAGATGCATAGCTTGTACTTGCAAAGCAATAATACAAGCTTTTCTGCATCTTCATTGTTACATTCTTCTTCCTCCAACACTAACAATATTGGTTTCAAATAGACTTTTGTTTCTTTCTTGTAGTTAGAATTCTTTAATCCCCTGGCTAGTTATCTGCTTGTGTTAGTGGTCTTTACTAATGACCAAATATTTGTAAAAAGAAGTCCAGAATCATCTCCATTATGATATTTAATAAGACAATCTTCAATGTCATTATCCTGCAATTTCTTTTATCCAAAACTATAGCACTCAAGGCTTCATTTATTGTACTACTTCAGAAATCACAATCAATATATCAACCATACAAAACATACAATAGAAGATAAATCTATTAGTTTCATTGAGTGATTGGATCAAACTGGTGCATTATGTTTAATTAAAAATCAAATGTAGTCTACTTGGATAGTATGAATTTAACCTTTATGCATTGATATTCTACAACGCAAATTAGGTACTTCAATACCAAGACTAACATGAGATAATTTGGTGTAGTACCACCAATAAAACTTATTTTAGCCTATAGATATTCAATTTCTTTTTGATTTAGTTTGTAGTATTAGGTTAAGAAAAAGTGAAGGGACCTTTTCATCACTTTAAAATTTTTTGGGACACAAGTTTACAAAAATATAATTAAGTCCTTTTTATATTTATTAAAAATTCCACTTTTTTTTTTAATTCATTTTATTATTCAACAATTTTATACTCTCTTCTCAACCAATCTTCTTCCTTAT
Source organism: Solanum lycopersicum (assembly GCF_036512215.1). Lineage (NCBI taxonomy): Eukaryota > Viridiplantae > Streptophyta > Magnoliopsida > Solanales > Solanaceae > Solanum > Solanum lycopersicum. Next base: position 57,550,637 of record NC_090808.1, read on the forward strand.
TTTCTTTAGGTATCTCAAATAGTTGAAATATTTTTTATTCAATCTTCTTTCAGAGTCTAAACCTTCATCATGTGGTGCTCAGGTAAGTTTATTTTTCTTTCCTGAATAATTTTAGCTCTGTTTTACTATTTTTTGTTGCATTCTAGTTTGAACGAACTACATAAATCCCACTAGTTTAGGTCTTAATTACTAAGATCACTAATAAATTTAAATATTACTTTCTCTGCCATATTTTGTGTTTAGAATACATGAGTCTGAATCCGTGACACACACACACACGCACACGCACACGGGCACACGCACACGCACACGCGCACACACTCACACACACTTGAATTTCAAAATCGAGATACATATTTTATTTAAATTTATTTATTTAAATTAATTGTTTGTAACCAATTTCCTTAATTCGAGGAGTAATTGAGGATTTTCAGAATATATAGACAATTAAAACTGAAAACTTAAATTAATCAAATCCCTTAAAATAAGATGAAATTCAAGAGTGTATTTATGTCTAGTTAAGTTCATTATATTATTCACTGAAATAAAAAATTATTAATATTATCAATAAGATATAAAAATATATATATATATCTTGGTAATGTAACTTAATTAATTTAAATTATACTCTTAATATAATAAATTCATTAATTTGATGTATCTATTATCGATATATGATGTATCCAACAAACTAAACACTTAGATACATGAGTGTCATACAAGTACATTTATATATATGTATCATAGAAGTAGCTAGTATTAATTTCATGTATTTGTATATGTATCTTGTATTAATTTTATGTATCTATTTATTTAATCTAGCATTAACTTCATGTATCTTTTATATGTATCTAGTAATAATTTGATGTATCAAATTTCAATGGCATATGTTATATCCGAAAATATGTATTTCGTATACGGAGTAGTATCTAAATATGTAATATACAAAAAAAAGAACCATATACATCGAATTATGTGTATCTAAATTTTATATTTTATAGCCAATAACATGTATATCAAATACATAATAAGCATATAAATTTAACTATATTTATCTAAATACGAAAAGTAACTGGAACACCTGAATTTAGGAACAAATAACAACTCTAAAGTATTTGTCATATCACTAATATCATCGTGTTGTTAAAAATCATGTATATAAAATTTAATGGTGGATACATATACATGTTCGGGTACCCATTACTAAAATACAACTCATATCTTAATTAAGATTACTACTTATTGTATACACATATTTTAAGGGATATATCAAAGTAATATTGGTACTAACACATCCATGTAATAGTAATTAGAGAAAGCCTTAGAAGAACACCAACAAACAAAAAGTATCTACAATACCCCGTTTCATCCTTTTGTGCTGTCGACTGACATAATCGAAACTAAGATTCATTTCTTTTAAAGACAAACAATCAAGACCCACGTTGAATTGAAAGCGTTCTATTGTAAAATTATTTTTGATTTGATTTTGTTATAAATGAATAATACAAAATAATATTTGGATTTAGGGGAATTTGTCGGTCATGATGATGATATCTTGAGAAGAAGAGAGTAGATCTATAGTTGGAATGAAATTATACGGTGAAATTCTTGAATCAGAAAGTAGGAGACATAGTTGAGTTATAAAATATGGGAGTGGAGAATTAATAGATAGTGTTTGATTTGGAGTGAAAGAGTTAATTAAGCAGACAATTAATCAATCCTAGTTTCAAGGGATGTAGGTATCAATTGTATCTTCTATATTAACATATTGTATAAATACTAAAAGTGGTAATATATGTAATTGTTTAAAACTAAAGGCAACATTAGTATATAGGCGGAATGGTCTGGTGGATCCTTTTACTTGTATAGGATTGTATTATGGATACTCCTACTTACCCTTTTGTCATCTTGACCCCTGAACCTAACAAAAATGAGATTTTTAAACCCCTCTGACCATTGACCGAGCTTATGTGACAATTCTTTGTAAGCGTGAAAAGTTAACTGCAAGCAAAATAAATAAAATAAATATGTGATTTTATTATTGAAACGTGTGAGTACAATTCTGTTGTCCTCTTGATTCTTCTTTCCTAAGTTTCTCCGCAATTCGAGGGCCTTCAGTAGCGTATTTCTTGAATGTAGGATGATGTAGATCTTCTTGAGATGCATTTGGTATCCGAGAACGTCGGGATGCACTTCGTCATTGCAAATTGATCTCTTGAAAGAACTCCGTTGATTAATCTTTTGAAGAGCTATGCAGTTGATGTTGTAGTTTATGTAGACCTCTTTGAGATGTATTTGATCTTCGAGAACGTTGGAAAGCACTTCATCGTTGCAAGTCGATCTCCGGCACGAACTCCGTTGATCATTCTTCGAAGAGCTATGTAGTTGATGTTGTAGCTTTCTCCAATTGCAAAATGCTTCTTGAAGTGTTTCTTCATTTTCTTTGAATAGTGTTCATCCCCAATTTATAGTTGTAGGGAGTGAACAAGGTTGCTTCTGATTGACCAAAGGATGTCATTTTGACACTTGGTGCATTGTGTTCATTCTTGAACTTGACTGAGACTACCACCTCATTTGGACACTTGGTGTCACCTTGTTGGTTATCGATGTCTAGTCACTGTGACATGTGGTACGAGTTTGGGCTTAAAGGTGAAATGAATATTGGCCTTGAATTTAATAAAAATGGACTTATTTATTTGTAAAGCCCAAATTAATCATCCAACCCAAACAAATATGAATTTAATCCAAATTTTTTATGATTTAAATCTAATAAAATTTGTGTGTCTACAGATGCCCCCTACTTCAAGCCTTGTTGAAGTGTAGGTTTTTTGACACTATCGAATTTGACGACGAAAGTTGAAGTCTATATGAAGGCATGTTGAAACTTCAAGAGTTCTTGTCATCACATTCTAACTAGGTCACTACAAATGATTTGTTTATAGTGATATCAATTTTTTTTTGTTTAAACATTCTTGCTTGACAACCATGTGGCCTCACTATATTGATTTCAAATAGATGAGTCTAATGAGTAGTAACATTGTGTGATCGTCCTTGCAAGGTGTGAGAAGAACAAGAAGATTGATTGGATATTAAATCAAATAAAAGGAATATTGATTTTCCTTTGGTTGATTTTGTAAGAATAGTTCTTGACATCTCAAGACTTATTGCTTTCCTTTTGAATGCTAGCAACTTCTATTTAGATGGTAGGAATTGATATGATTTGCTTCTTCCAATTTTTACCAAAACTTTCCTTGTACAAGAAATAAAAATTATTCAAAGGAACTTCTATATAAGAATCGCCCATGTACAAAGGATTCATAAAAGAATCATTTGAAAAATAATTCTTCTAACCAAATCAAGGTGGAACTTCAAATTTGGTGTGTTCTTTTCTTGATTTCGCACAGTGCCGCCAAAATATCATTTTTCTGATGTAGGAAAATTCAAACAAAAAGCCACTTAATTCTGGTGAAACTAGAATTTTGATTATACGACATATCAAAAAATCAACTTTAAAATCCTTCTGAATCGACATAAATCAAATTTTGAAGTTGGTCATCAAACTTGGAAGTTCCCCTCACATTTATGATCAATCTCGTCAAAATATTTTTTGATCTATGTAGGAGCATTCAAACGATAAGCGTATTGATTCTAGAGAAACTAGACTTTTGTTAATACGACATATTCAAAAATCAACTTTAAACACCTTCTTTATAGACGGAAATCAAATTTTGAAGTTGGACTCAAAATATGGTTGTTCTTCTCACATCTTTGTGTCTTCTCGCTAAAATGTCATTTTCTTGGAACAGGAGCATTCAAATGATGAGAGACTTGATTCTGGAGAAACAAGACTCTTATAAATAAAACATATCCAAAAATCAATGTTAAACATCTTATGTATTGATGAGAATCAAATTTTGAAGTTGGACCCCAGATCTGGTAGTTCTTCTCCAGATTTGTGTCTTCTCGCTAAAATGTCATTTTCTTGGAGTAGGAGATTCAAATGATGCTTGTGGAGAAACAGACTCTTAGTACTACAACATATCCAAAAATCAACGTCAACAACCTTTTTTATTGACAAGGATTAATTTTTTTTTGTGTTGGTCCCAAAATCTGGAAATTCTCCTCACGATTATGATCAATCTAAAGAAATATCCAAAATGAAGCATTGTGTTTTTAGAAACTACGACATACCATTGATTTGAACCTTCATGTTATTGAGGCCAACCAAGCGATCAATCATGTCGAATCGAAAAGCTTCGGTAGTTACTACCACGTGCTTCATCACTTTTTGTTTTATTTTCTAGGTTCACAAAGGAGCATCACCAATCTCAACATCTTATCAAGAAGATGTAAATAACATCCATAATTGCAAAGAAACATGTGATGTACCTACACTTCTGATTGTAGATTTTGAATATTACAATTTAATGCGGGATCTACCTTTTCAAAAGAGGATTTGACAAACAATCATTTAGTGTTTCAGCTTAAACCTTCATCATAGAGTTGGTTGAGACAATAGACCCCTTTAGATTTCATTAGAGACTTGGCGAGACACTACTTGGATAATTCACCTTTCTTGCGGCATTGGTGGAATCAACTTGTCACTTTGAAATTAGCTCACAATTTTATCCTTCTCGACTTTTCATCTTGGCGCGTCTTTAGTATAAAATTCATAACTCAAAGTATGAGTATTGAAATTGCGATTTTCTTTTTCCGATGGAAAGTTGACTTAAAGAAATACACTATGTGTAAGAATCATACCCAAAGACTTTATACATTGGTTCAGATATCGCTTCAAAGTTACCTCACGATTATGCCTCGCTCAAATCTTTAACTTTGAGCAATTGTGGAAGAAAAATCAATAACTTGGTGTAGGGACCTTGAAATGATGTGATTCTTGTTTAATTGGAAGCATAATTCATAGAATTACAACATATGTAAAAAGTTACGGCCAAAGAATTTGTGGATTGTCACGGATATCGCATCAAACTCAGCTCATGATTCTGCCTCGCACAACTCTTCAGTTTTGAGCAACTTTGGGAGAAAATCAATAACTCGTCATAGGGGTCTCTAAATGATGCGATTCTTATTTTTATTGGAAGCATAACTCATAGAAGTACAATATATGTAAAAATCATGGCTAGAACCTGTACGGATATATATATATATATATATATATATATATCTGCTCAGTTTAATTTTGAAATTTGATGGTCTATTTTTCAGCTTTGAGCGGTCGTGGTAGAAACTTCATAACTTGGCAAAGAAACCTCTTGATGACAAGCCGATATTTACGTTGCGAAGTAGACTCCAAGAACTGCAATATGTGTGAAAACCATGGTCAAAACCTTTGTGATTTTTTACATACGCCTTTGAAGTCAGCTAAGATGTCTTGCTCAACTCTTCTCCTTTGCTCATTTGTGACACATTTGAACTCATATGCTAGCTATGTGATTTTAAAGAGCTAGAGTGATGATCTCGCAATGTCACCAATTTTTTTACTCATTTGACTGAACTTAGAGTGATTACTCCAAGCGCCTACGTATCTCGGTGAAGAGGATCAAGTCATATCGTAGTTCAAGATGATGAGATTTTTTTTTGTTTTTTTGTTTTGTATTTTAGGCTGTACACAGTTTATATTCATGCTGGCCAGGAGTAACATGCAGTTTATGCTCATAAAATGTAACTGACCTTCTAACCTTTTGTGATGAAACATTAATGTACTTCACTTTGGAGTTGGATTTCATGCTTTCACATTGCCGAAGTTGATTCATAATTGATTTTGTGTCAATTTTTGAAAGTCGGAGTTTAGAAGTACCTTGATGATTCTGCCTTTTGCGAGCGACCAAAGTCCAATTGTCATCACTCTCTTCATTGAATAAGGAATCTACCTTGGATGTATTTGTTGTTTTCTTTAAGACAGAAACCTCAACTGGTTGAAAGCTCCAAAACTGCAGTATGATGACATCTTCTTCAATTTTTAGCGATGCCTCAGGATGTAGATTTTCTGAAATTGAATCATAATCTAGTTATATACTAGCATAATTTGTCTCAACTATCTTACCATCGTAAATGATGATCTTTCCCTCTCATACCACTATCATGATCTTTTCCTTCAGAGTCAAGCATTTTGTGGTGTGATGACCGATTATGTGGTGAAATTTTCAATACATAGGATCATCGACTTTATTAGATTCTTCGGGTCGCTTTGATTCTGGGAGTGCAATGAATTTCTTGGTTAGCAGCTCGTCATGAATCGCAGGATCATCAGAGTCCGGAAAGGGATACATTTTTGCTTTTAACTCCTTCAAGGTAGATTGATTTTTCAGTTCTCGTATTTGCTGATATGCTACGATCTCTTTGAACTTTTGTCTCCTAAAGGCTTTCATAGAAGTTGCGGCTACCCCTATGGACTCATTGGTTGTGTAGTCTAATGACTCTTTGAATTGTATATCTTTTTTTGGATCAAAGACATGCGATGTCTTTCCATGACTTGCAATGCTCAACTCCATGTCATGAGCGCGCGTAGCTAATTCTTCAAAAGTTCGAGGCTTAATCCCTTGAAGGATATATACAATGCCCCAATGCATTTCTTGTATACAAATTTTGACTGCAGAGATTTCAGAAAATTGATTCTTGCAATCTAAGCTCATCATTCGCTAATGATTGAGTCCACAACGATTTCAACCTTACTTTGTTTTGTGTTTTTCAATTCCATCATGCTCACTGTACGACGGGTACTATAGAAACGATTGAGAAATTGATTTTCTAGTTGTTCTCAACTATCCATTGATTAAGGTTCCAATTCCATATACCAATCAAAGGCGTTTTGTTTCAAAGAACGGACAAACTACTTCATGAGAAGATCATCATGTGTACTGGCACTGCTACAAGTCTCGACGAAATGGGCAATATGTTGCCTTGGATTTCCCCTTCTATCAACTTACTGCAATTTTTGTGGTTGATATCCAATTGACATTAGTAGACCCTCGATTTGCTTAGAATACAACTTTGAATATCCTAAGGAACTTTGTGACGGACCACCATATTGAGATTTAATTGTGTTTATGATCATATCTTGTAGTTGTTGAATTGTTAGAGTGGCAACTGAAGCAGATTATTTAGCGCTTTGAGAGTCAACTGACTTGTTGAGAGAATCAATATCAACTTTTTCTTGAGTTTTTAGATTGTGATGTGACTTTCTAGAGTTGTAGATATCCAACTTGCTCATAAGTTGCGTGATTTGAAGATTTTTGTCATCAATAGACTTCTTCAAGGCTTTAATGGTTTGCTTCATCATTGCAAACTTCTCGTCCATGCCAGTTGCGTCAACCATAAATGAGTTAACCTTTGTTGAAATTGAAGAATCTGTTGAACTTTTAGATTCACCAAAGTTGAAGCCAGAGTAAGAAAGTTCATCAAATAATTTTGATGCTATGTTGCCCCCAGGGATTGCAGTTTTGAGTGTCATTCGAGACTTGATCTTTCTTGGCATCTATAAGGAGGTGAAATATTCAGATCCATTCAAGACACTCTTCTTGAACTCGCGTCGAGTGATTGGATCAACATCATTAAAATCAACAAATATGGCAACAGTAGAGTCCTTGCATAAAACATCATTGATCTTCTTGAAGGCCATTGCAAAGTTGAACTTGTTATTTTTTTATTTGTAGGAGGAAGAGATGAAGATCAAACTTGGTCCCAATGGGCATGCCAAATTTTTTAGCAACAAACTTACATAAGCACAGAAAATTAACTGCAAGCCAAAAAAAATAAAGAAAAAGTGATTTTATTAATGAATTGTGTGAGTACAATTCTGTTGTCCTCTTGATTCTTCTCTCCTAAGTTTCTCCGTGATTCGAGGGCCTTCATAAGCGTATTTCTCGAATGTAGGATCATGTAGACCTCCTTGTGATGTATTTGATCTCCGAAAATGTCCGAAAGCACTTCGTCGTTGCAAGTCGATATCCGAAAAGAACTTCGTTGATCAATCCTTTGCAGAGCTATGTAGTTGATGTTGTAACTTATGTAAACCCCCTTGAGATGTATTTGATCTCCAAGGATGATGGAAAGAACTTCGTCGTTGCAAGTCGATTTCCGGGAAGAACTTCGTTGATCACTTCTTCGAAGAGGTATGTAGTTGATGTTGTAGCTTTCTCCAATTGCAGAATGCTTATTGAAGTGTTTCTTCTTTTTCTTTGAATGTCATGTTCATCCCCTATTTATAGTTGCAGGGGGTGGACAAGGTTACTTGTGATTGGTCAAAGGATGTCATTTTGACACTTGGCGCATTGTGATTCGTTCATGCATTTGACTGAGACTACCACCTCATTTGGATACGTGGCGTCCCCTGGTTGGTCTTCGATGTCTAGTCACTGTGACATGTGACATGAGTTTGGATTTCAAGGTGAACTGTACCTTGGACTTGAATTTAATAAAAATGGACTTATTTATTTCTAAATTCCAAATTAATCATTCAACTCAAATAAACATGGATTTAATTCAAATTTTGTATGAAATTCAATAAAATTTGTGTGTCTACAGTTAGCGAGACTAATTTATTGCTCTTAGCCAGGGGCTGACCTTCATCGAAGCTTTTGGGGTGCTCAAACACCCATTAATTCCGTATCAAATTATACATATTCATATAGAAATTTGGACGAATAGTATAAAATTAAATAACGAGCTTCCAAGCAACAAGTAGTTGATAAGTTCAGTGGTCATTTGTAACTAATCAAAGTTGTATTGCACCCGTTGTGTCCAGAACATCTACAACCTTAAAATCTTCAATCCAAACTACTCTTAGCCTCTGTAAGGATTTTAGAAGTATTGGAAGAAATTTTATGCAATTATTGATACATCCTGATCCAGTAGAAACCACATCCTGATCCAAGAATATATAGTAGAAACCACTTTTAATTTTGTTTAATTTAAATAAATGTAATGGTGATTTGAATTCTTTCCTGTAAATCTTTAGTATGACTATAGTTTTCTTTTGAAATAGGTTGTGTCTTATTCATATGTGATGGATCGATTAGTTGGGCATCTTCTTGAACTAATTAGTTTTGTGTCATTTTACTTATAATGATCGTTCTTTGTTGTTTTGTTATTGTTTTACTTCTCACTGTTAATACATTTGGAGATATTTATGATGCAATATTGGTTGAATAATTCTTCTTTTGCTCCAAATTTCAATTCATATCAAAGTGATATTAAAAAAAAAAAATTGATTATTATATAGTCACCTATAAATTTTTGAGATGACAACAAGTGTTCATTTGCTAAATTAAATAGTAAAATCCATTATTTCATTGAGTATGATTAGCTTATGTATCTATTTTCTTATTGCATATGTGAATTTCTGATTTCTAATTGTAGAGTAAAATTTTGAGAATTTTTCGATTACAAACACTAACAATAAAATATATTATTTAGTCACATGAAGCCATGAATTGATACTGTATTTAATTAAGATGAAAATAAAAGGAAGACTGAGAATTGTCATAATTAAGGATCATTTCACTTAGAAAACTAAAGAAGGGGAAAGTAGAACAGAAATAGTTATTAATTTCAAAATTAGACGAATCAAAGATCGTATCTCATTCAGCTTTATATCACAATGCTCGTGTCTAAACAATTAACGTAAATAATTATAATATAAATATATGGTTTTCTCCTTTACATATATTTCTGTTTTTGATCTTTTAAATAAGAAGATGGGAAAGTCACAAAATTAGAAAAATGCAATTTTTATATTATAAAATTTATAGAAGTGAGTGTATCTCATGTGTAGGCTATGGATTTTCATAGAAGTTCCTAAAAAATGAAATTTATACCATTTTCTTTCAATTTTTCATTTCAAACGGACATACTTCCCTTTAATCATTTGTTAATAATAAAAATGTTGGGAATTAATGTATGAATTGAGTTCAAATGCATGACATTTCAAACAGACATACTTCCCTTCGAATTATTTGTAATTCACATCTCGTCATCTTTCTAGAAGCTAATTTCATCGGTAAATTCCATTAGTTTGTATAATGTAATTAGTAATATACAAATAATAAATTTACTCACATGATAATATTTTACTAAATCGTAAATAAAAAATTCACCTTAAACAACAATAAAAGTGGAGAGAAAATTCTAACTGCTTAACTTTTAAAAGATTAACATTTTTCTTATAAGAATCAAGAAAGTCCGCTCATTAAATTTAGCCTCTCATTTTTAGGCTATGACAATTTAACAATTTACATTTACTGACCCAAATTAAAAAGGATAGCGGGAATTAAAAATGAATTGTGGTAGTATATTAAACCTCTTTTATCTGAACTTTAAATGTGTTGTGACCTTGATTTTCTTTTATTCATCAATTTAATTAATAAAAGATCTCATCCATTCATATTTATCCCTTTTCTACCATTTTAAACCATTTCTTTCTTTCTTTATTTTATTTTTAATATATCAAAGTGTCTTAATATCATAAATTTTAAGTGGGGTAAGCATTATTAAGTCTCTTCAATGAAAATGAGAAACAAAAAACGAAAATAATCAAATTTGAGAGAATGTCTATGAAATTATCATTTTTCTTCTTCTTCATGGATCTACTATTTTTATGCTACTATGGATGTTAGTTCTACATATAACACATTATCATTAGGAAATAACATGATTTTAATGGGAAAAAAAAGTTTCAGCTAATCCTTACGAAAATGTCTAAATCGTTATTTTATTCATCTCCTATCAAATGTGCACAGCGGAGCTAAGTTTATTAGTTAATAATTAAGTATAAAATAATGAATAATGACACAAATTAACTTGGCTTGGAGTGGACAGCTGCTGCACTTAGCAGCTTTAACAACAGACTTATAGGCTCGCTGTGCTGTAGGGCGTGCCCACATATTTACTTTTTTTTTTTTTAATTGAAAATATGTCTATATATAAATTATAAATTAATGATTAAAAATAATTAACCGATTGGAATCAGATCAGATCGGAATAGATTTGGGATAAATTGGTATCAAATTGTGATATTGTTTCTTTCCGAGTATCGATTCATGGTGTCCCATTCCGTCCCGAAGATTGTAGAATCAGAATGGTAGCGGACCGATATTAGTACAACCCTGTAACATCTCGCAATTTGAAATAGCTAGGAAGAAGCTAAGAATTGGAAATAATGAAAATTTGGAAATTTGTTTTAAGTTCGAAAAAAAAAGTTTCTTTTTGTCAATTTCAAACGGCCATAACTTCTAGCTCAGGATGAGTTAGAGCTACTTCCAGAGATGGTGGGAAGTCTCTTGGAATGATCTTTCCAACGCCGCTGAGTTTGCGCAATTCCGCGTTTGTATGAGTGAGTTATGCTCTTTGAAAGTTGGATTAATCTTGGAATAAGAAAAGTCCAAGCCGGATTTTTGAAGGGTAGTTTCGTCTTTTCCTTATCATTTTATTTTAATTCATTTTTGATAGTTAATTAGGGGTCTAAACTGAACTTTGTTAGTTTACGTTTTTTTTTTAAAAAAAAACATTTAGCGTTTTTTAGAGAAGTGAAAAGAAGAGGAAAAAAAGGAGAAAAGAGAAGAACATTTAAGATCGTCAAGTTTAGCTTGTGTACTTCGTCAGGGTGATACCTACAAGGTATGTGAGACATAGCGTTGGGTTAGTTCACCCACGGACCAATCATGATTCAATTCAACGAAATATGTTTGATTTTGAAAGTAAATCCTTTGAATTCTTGATGATATTCATTTGAATTTCTATGAGTTGTGTTGTTGAAGTTTCTTGAGATTTGTTTCATGTTTTCTGGTGTATAGAATCTATCATATATTGAGGGTATAGATGATTTAAGTGTTTGGGAAAGAACCAATGGAGTTTAAAGGGTTTAGATCTAGAAAGCAAAAAAGAATTTTCATCGGGCGAATCTGGGACGTCCCTATGTATCGCGGATCTACTTTACAAATTTGGGGAAAATCGTTTCACGTCGCGGAGCGGTCATGGACCATTCTGCCTGAAAAAAAATTTTCGAACAAAAAATTTAAATGTTTCTCCGCGTCGCCGATCCACCCTCAGACAACGATTTCTTGATCTTTTCTTATGTTTAGCTATCTATAATCAACCCTAAACATCATGATATGTTTCCTTTCACAAATAACAATCCTTGAATCCATAATTTAATTCAATGAAAGTTAAGAATCAAGTTAGAAGTTACGAAGCAAGTCAAGTGAAGTTCTTTGAAGTTTTCAAAAAGTCTTTTCCAAATGTTTTAACTTTGTTTTAAGACTTAAAGTCCAAGCTGAGTAAAGTTTTGAAGTTCATTTCTCCAAAAGTATATCGGGACTATGTATCCCCAAAGGTTTTTAAATGTTTTCACATTTAAACAAGAAAGGAAACTTTGATTTTCAAAGAGCCTTCGGGATAGTTTTCAAAAAAGAGTAATGATTTCTAAATGAAGAAGGAGAGGAAACTTTGATTTCCAAGATAGCCTTTGAGATAAGTTTTTGAGCATTAATCTCAAATCACATAAATATAAGAGCTAGTAACATATTTTGGGAGAAGTATTGAGAACCAATATGGGGGAGAGTTCAGACAATTCACAGCCCCCATAAACCATATAACCACCATGGATATAAAGGGATCATACATTTTAGATGATTTACTTTAGTGTTTTTTAGCATAGACTAGTGGATCCACTTAGTAGTTCAGATTCTTTATCCTCAGCAAGGTATAGGATGTCCCAGGCAGTGTGAGGTAAAATGTTGTATCATCACGATATCTCTTACGTGATGGTTGTCGGTTAGAGTTACTGCCTCAGAAGTAATTATATTCTCATATACACATTTTATTGTATTTTTACATACATTTTAAGAGTTATAGTATATCTTTGCATACACATAGAGTTGACATCATGTTTTAAACAACTTTTCTTTGAGTTGACTTGTTTTAAACTACTTTATATTGAGATGAGTTGAGTTCAGATGAACCAAGTAAGTTCGTTAGATTTTTTTTAAAGCCTGTGTTGTTTTTATCATTCCAACTCATATACTCGTACATTCAATGTACTGATGCTAGTTGATCTGCATCATCTTATGATGCAGACACAACTAACTAGGATTGACATCCAGCGCAACATTGATCCAATGAGCAGTTTAGAGTCTGATGGTGAGCTTCTTGGGATTTCCCAGGATTCCTTTACTTTACTTTCAGTATTTTTCATTATTAGGATGGTCGGGGGTCTTGTCTAGATATCCCTCTTTTTTATAGAGGCTTCAAAGACAGTTAGTAGTTGAATTGTCTTTACATTATAATTTCATATGTTGAGACTTGAGTTGCCATTTTAGCCAAGTTGAATGTTTAACTTTCAAACATTCTTAAGTTATCTTATTATTCGAATGAGTGTGGTATTTGATCATTGTAAACATGTATATAGTCTTTCGTTGAGTAAGTAAGTCATGCCAATGGTTCACTCGGGGCCAACAATGGTTCTCGAGTGCTAATCCCTCCTAGGGTGTAGGCTCGGGGCATGACAAAACCGTTTTGGTACCCGGACTTAGTTTCATGTGATACCATTTAAGAGAGAAGTATGTTATAGAGCTTGGATAATATTTTTACTTAAAAGATAGTATGAATTACGATGTTATAAGTAGTAGTAGTAGATGGGCTCATAGTCAGAAGTGTGAATTTAGAGGTGTAGTAGCTTAAAGATTTGGATAGTTATTGAGTAGAGTATATAAGTTGTACATGTGTATCTAGTTAGTCATTAATGAGGAGTTTTTCCTTTATGTGTGTATTAAATAGTAATCATTTTGTGTCAATTTCATGATAGAATTAAGGCAGAGTAAAAGATACTACTATGGATGAGTTATGTATACTTCAACTTGAAAAGAATTTAAGTCGATGTGTCAATGTGTTAGTGAAGATCAAGTATAAGTGTTGAGTAAATAGCAGAGTATTCATGATTTGACAAATCTAAGTTGTGCTTATAATGTTGAAAGAAGAACCCTATGATATTTACAGGGTTATAAAACTAATTATAAAATGGTGTATAGTGAATGAGTAAATAGTACATCTGTTATACAAAGAAATGTGATAGTAATGTGTAAATAGGTAGACTAAAGATAAACATTGAATACTTGTCATGAGGTTTTAGTAGACAGTTGTTTTTAAATTTTATGTAGTAGTCATGATTAGTATAGTATGTGAGTAATTATAATGATATCCATGTTTAGTACTATAGACACTAAGCTTGAATTTGAGACGAGTTCACCATAAAAAGCATGACAACATAAGGTGATTATGTTAGTTTTGAAATTTGATCAGGTAGATTTAACATGGAGTAGGTGGAGAATTAAGGTTTTAGTTTGCAGTGAATGTGAGTGGTACAAGTATGGTATTAACTTTTAGACTAGATCAATAAAGTGGGGCTAAGTCATTAGATTAGCAAGCATATTAAGATGTGTGCACGAAATTGTATGTAGTCACATGAGGTTCTAATTAAGTTTATATTTTTTTCATGTGTACCTAGATAGTATAGTTGTGTTGTCAATGTGGAGTAGATTGATGTAAGCATTATCTCATATCCTTACAAATTAGGTAAAAGAGATTTTATGTGGCCTAGATAATGATGAGCCTCTTAAATATAATTCATGTTTCCTCTAGTTGGGTAAATATGAACTTAGAGAGGCAATATTAATAGACTAAACAACTTTATAAGCTAATGAGGAAAGAGTAAGAGGTCTTAGAAGGAATCTTAGTACCTGCGCATAGAAAGTTTAAAAACCATGAAATTAGTCTTTCCTAAGTATTAGAGTAAATTGAATATAGACTAGTTTAGGAAAGATTGAATAGAGCCATAACCTCAAAGTATCAGCTTTAGACCTAAGGGGGAGATGATAAGATGAGAAATCAAGTCAAGTGTCAAGAATCAAACTGTGTTGTGCTCATAATAAGTCATAGTGCTGTATCAATACATTCATACTCTAGCATGTTCCTCAAAGTTCAGTCAGTACTACGTCCTATTGATGTTTCTAATATCATAATTTTGTGTCCATGACCTATGCTGACAGACTTTAGATAGATTCGTATCTATGCTTAGTTTTGAAAATGAGAAGCAAAAACTTTAGCCCACTATATCAATCTTACTCCATAAAGTTATATATCAACTTTACGCTTTGAACCCATTCATATAAGCACTTCATTCTCATGAATTCTTGATTTACTTTCAATGGTTACAAACATAATGTTAAGTCATTCATAGTCTTATATCATATTTTTCAAATGAATCATGCTTATGGTCTTTCGCTAAACTTACTCAGTGATCCTTCTAGGTAGTTATGTGTGAAATTTCAATTGGCAGAGATGGTGAGAGAATGAGAAACTTTAGAAGGATTAGTTAATACGATTCCACTGAGTGGTTATAGTTCTAGGCGCTAATGTGGTGTTTATAACATACTGGTAGAGATGGTGAGAGAATGAGATACTTTAGAAGAATTAGTTAGTAGGATTCCATTGAGTGGTTATAGTTCTAGGCTTGAATGTGGTTTTTATAACATGATGATGAATGCAAGATTCAATAGGTACTTTTTTATTAGGACTCGATGTGTTGAATGTATTTGTAAGAAGTAGTATTCTTGGGATGAGATTTGTCATAGAGTCATAAGACATGAATCATTTTATTTAGATTAGTATAATCACCTTTCTGTAAGGATTTGATTTGTGATTTACAATTGACACTACCATTAGTGATTGCTCTTACAAGTCAAATTTGTGACATATAGGTCACAAAGAGAAAACTCTACTATTCTTCCAATTTTTCCACTTTTTGAATTAATATTATATATGTAAGCATTGTTGATTTTTGATTTGTCTTTAAATTCAATTCAACACTATTTCCTTGTAACTTCATAATTTTGTCGAGTTACAAGGTAATCTTGTAATTAAATCACATAATATGAAAATACTAAATAAATATGATAATAGACTCATAATGTGAATACATTAAACAAATGTTATAATACACGTGATATAAAGATTCGATCATAATATAAAAACATTAAAATAAACATCACAATACATGTGATAGCTAGCTAGACTAATAACAAGAAGACATTACAATACTCGTGAGAGTACACTCACTCACCTACTATAAATTACACAAATGTTCCTCTTAAAATTGCCCAGTCTTATTCAACAAAAACATTTTACTTTATTCTACATTTTTCTTTCCAATGGAGAATGAGAACAAAAAAGGCAAGCAAAAAATTGAAATGAAGTTGATTGAGAATGAGAGAGCACGTATGGTGAGTTTCTCAAAAAGAAAAAAAACTTTGTTCGAGGATGCACATAAGTTTGCAACTCGGACTGGAGCAGATGTTGGTGTTATGCTATTTTCACCAAGTGGAAAACCATATTCTAATGATTCCGCAACCATAGCAGATATAATTGATAGATTTCTCAAAGTGAAACAGGAGGATCACAAACGTGATTATGCTGAGGGAGAATCAAATGGTTTCGAGGCATTGAAAGATCTCCATAAAGAATTACAAGCATGGAACGACAAAGAGAAAAAACGAAAACTAATGCATAAGATTATGCACCCTAGCTTAGAAATACCTTCAGATAAACACATGGAGGAGCAGAAGCTAGCATTGAAGTTGAAGGTAGAGAAATTTAAAAATGAAATACAAAGTGCTATTACGACTGAGCATCTAAAGTTTGACCTAAATGTCGTTCCTGATCCAGAAGAGTAGGAGGGATCTTGAACTCAAATTATAATGGAGTTGATAATTGAAGTCATTGAAATTCAAGCTTTGATACGAGAAGACTTTACCAGTGATCGAGTCTTCTATTATGGTCAATTTTTGCTTTTTTTTTAATTAAATCACTTATTTTATGAGGTTTTAGCTTGCAACATAATAGGTTATGTAGTTCTTATGTTATTAAGTATGTTTTTTTTCATCGTTTATCTTTAATGATGCTTTGTGTTTCCTAAATTGGTAAATCATTTGAAATTTTTATTTAACTAGTAACATTGTTGAAGTGATCAATTTATATATATATATATATATATATATATATATATATATATGTAATTGTCGAAATTTGTACAAACAAATTTGGCAATAATAATATAGTAAACTTTAAAGAAGTACTCGTCCAAGAATCATTTCTAAAGGTTCAACATTACACTTTCTCTATCTCAATTTATATAAGTTAATTGACTTGACACGGAGTTAAAGGAAAAAAAGATTTTTGAGTGTTGTCTATAATAAGTTATAAATATTTATGTGGCTTCAAATTATTTCATTAAGAGTAACATGAGTATTTTAATATTTAAAAATCTACATAAAGAAATCTATCATTCTTTTTAGTGACTAAGAAGAAAAGTGAGTCATATAAATTGATATACATGGAAAGGGGGTACAAATACTAGAGGATTAGATTGAAAAATACATCATAAAGCTGAAAAATTATGGACTATTATTGTAAATGGCTATGAAGAGCCAGAAAACAATGTTGAACAGAGAGATGAAAAATTTTGTGGATAAATATCTTCAAGATGCAAAAGCCTTGATCAAAATCTAAATGGGAGTCTCAAGATCATATCTTGTAAAAATCGCTACTTCTACGAATGCAAAGCAAGCTTGGTAGTCTCTAGAAACAGAGGTGTATGGTGACGAAAAAGTAAGCAATATAAAAATTCAAACTCTTATAAGAGAGTTTTATATTAAAAGATGATAGAATCTGATAGATGAATATTGCACAAGAGTCATGAATATTGTCAAGGAAATAAGAAATTACGATGATACAATTTCTGACCAACAAGCTGTGAAAGATTCTAATAAGTGTCATTGTTGAGTACATTGTTGCTATCACTTAGGAGACGAAAGATTTTTCTAAGCTTTCCATGAAGAGATAGTTAGATTATTTTGTGCACACAGAAGCAAAACAAAATTCATGAAGATCAACTCAAAGATACGACTTTTCAGTCCAGAACCAATGAGAGTTCTCAAAATTTATTACAATCCAAAAAAGAAGCAGGATCACGATGATTCATCTAAGAAGGTTGAAGAAAAATGAGAAAAAAATTATAGTCTTTTTTGTATAATTTGAAAAAAGACTAATTATTACAATGTAGAAATGTTGACACAAAGGCAAGCCTCAATGTAACTTTTGTAAAAAGTTTATCCATATTGAGAAGGTTTGTGCCAAAGCAACGACAACAAGCAATTTTTTTATGAAGAACAGGAGGATGAAAAGGAAGAAATTTCTTTTCTTCTCAATCTAATGCTTCAGCAAAAAGTAATGAATAGTATGTTGATAGCGATTGTAGCAGTCACATGACTGGAGATGAAATGACTTTCCGCTCAATAATGGTAGAATCACTATTAAAATGAGGATGGGGATAGAGCCTTAGTTGATTCAAAAGGTAAAGGTACCATTTCGATCAAATACAAAAGGTAGCGACAAGAAAATTCATGATGTTCTTTATGTTCCTGACTTGAAAGAAAATTTGCTTAATGTTGGTCAACTCGTGCAAAATGGTTATTCTCTTGTGCTTAGAGACAATTATCGCAAGATTTATTATAAATTGAGCCTAATCAAGTCATTATTGAAGTAGAGATGATAAAAAGAAATTTTCCTTTACACTTTCATTACAATGCATTCAAAAATAAAGTTATAGTCATGGTTTTGGTACAAAAGATTTTCACTTGCATTTTCATGGTTTGAAGCTTCTCAAGAAAAAATACATGGTGCAGGTCATCCTGAGATACAAACTGGGATTAAGATAGAGAATATTTCTATCATATTTTTATATGTGTCAAAGAAAAAAGAGGACGAGGAATAGAACGAGGAAGATGTCCCTCAATGAGGAGAAATCTCAAATTCAGATTTACGAAGGACCACTTCCAAGGGAAAAAAAATGTTGAGTGACATTTATCAAAGATGCAACCTCACCGGTGTTGAGCTATAAAATTATGATGAGACAATAAAGCATGATTTTTGGAAGAAATCCACAGGAAAATAATTTGGATGATTGACAAAATTAATGCTTGATAGTGTGTTACTACAACCAAAGAAAGAGAAGTTGTAAATCTAAAATGGATTTACAACCAAACTCAGTCAAGAAAGAGATATTAAAAAACACAAAAGAAATACAAAATTCATTTGCAATTATTGTCAAGCAGGAGAACAACTTGCTATTTTCACCAAAGAACGTTGTTGCGTCCAAAAGCACACGCAAGTGTACATGGTCACTCAAGTAGTACATCGACTCTTTCAAGCCGAATTGTCTAACTCAAAGGACTTCCAATCAACAAATACCAATTTTCTTATGTATAACTAAATTTACTGAGGTGACAACAATTTTAGAAGTTGTTTATAACTACTAACTATACAATCTCAAAAATTAAGTACTTACAATCAAACAGTTTCAAACAAGAGAAGTTCACAATTTGGGAAGTATTCCAGGGTTGTAGCATAGATCGATCTTTGGTATAATAATAATATATCCTATCATTCGACGGGTTATCCTTATTATAAATTCGCAAAGTTTATTTTACGATCATATTCTCCTGACCTCTAATCGCCTACCACCAGTGACAACCTAACTACATCTTTGAGAGAGGTTAGGCATGAACAAGTGATGGAGCATCAAGCATTCATCTTTCTCATTAACCACGTGTGGTATATAAGTATAAAACTATCCTATATACAAAATATTTTAGACTTTACCTTAGAATGAACCCACTCCCCACATTCTTTGGTCTATCGCTTTATTCATCTTTCGAGTTCAAGAGCGAACAACAAGTTTATTTTAATATTGATCATGCATTAAAATAGTTAAACAATAAGGCAAGTACAAATCATAATATAACCCTTCTCATACTAGAAATTAAATCATTAGCCGTAGTTACAACCCTAGAAATAGGGACTTTAGCTACTCATAGCACAAAATATCATGAAATTATGTATTTGGATCATACAAGGGCTTACCAAGATGAAAAAATAGAAGAAAAACTCTAGAGAGTGTAGCAAAATCGCCCAACTTCCAAATGCTCCCGTCTTTTTGGAACTTGATAAAAATAAAATAACCCACCTAAACCATTTATCGTCTAAAATAAAAACACATGGACAAATTATGGTGCCCAGGTCCACGATGCGGACCTGTTCCTCGCCTAAACTTGCACACAACCGAAACCTCTTTACAACACGCTCCCATCTCACACTCCACTGTTAAGTGGAATGCCTCTTGTACATACACGTATTAGCTCTGCGACGCAGAGATGCTCCCTTGTAGTGTATTCTCTATATTTTTGGCCCTTTTTTCCGGCAACTTTATCTTCTTGTTTTGACCCCTATCAAGGTGTCTTATTTTGGATCGTTCAACTTTGCTTTTTATCCTAAAATATATAATCATATTGGTTAGAAGAAGCAACATCAAAAGACTCTCAAATTCCAATTTCGACAACAAAAATACTCTCAAACTTAGCTATATATATTAGATAAATTGGTTATTAGGCGCATAAATACGTCTAAGATCACCATCCCACACTTACATTTTTGTTCGTCCTCAAACACTACCACACTTCAAGCATACCATGACTCTACTACACTTCCCCTGATAGCATTTCAGCTTGGGCCACGACAATTACCATAATATCACAACAAACAACACGACAAATACCATGCATTGATTCGGACAACTCGAGAAAGACAATCTAGCCTCAAGATTAGACTCTTATAACACAACAAACTCATGCATAACTTTTGGATCCAAAGATATATCAGATCAACACTGCAAATGAACACAATAATATACTCACACATAACATTTCAAACCAAATGGGTGCGGGAATCAAATTTTGCTCACACTCTTGAAGAATTCACATGCCACAACCAACGAACCATAGGCTTGCCCTTATGTATAGCCTCACTACTTTTGAGAATATGGAAGTTTAGGATCACTTAGACCATTTAAGGGTTGTAATGAAGGCTACGAGACAGGTACAAGCTATTTTTAGGATATAAATAGTGACTGCATTCCCAAGCGCTTTAATGCAAAAAAAATTTTTATGTTTGGACCTTCTTTCAATAACCTCCTTTTTACGCTCCTTTTCTTGGAACCATTTGACCGCTTGTTGCAAAGCATTACATTCACCTCTTCCCACCATTTTCATTCTAAATTCATTCATCAAAGTTTATTTATTTATTTATTTATTATATGTGCCCATATTTTATTTTATTTTTATTTTCAAACATATATTTGCCAAACTTATGTTAGGGCTTGCCATTCAACTTTCGCTTCCTTCAGTATTGTTCGCACAAAGTGTTTAGGATCTTTTGGATCAAATTTATAGGCAAGAGAAGGAATAAGTATTATCTTCAAAATAGGCTACCAATGAATAAGTTCAAGGCTCGAGGGTTTAATTAGGGATATACATAAAGGTGGATATAGGAAGGCATAATCAGGGCTATCAAAGAATTACCTATATCACTTTCCAAATTCCTTATCCTCTTACTTCGCTATAAAGACACATCGGGCAAGTTCTGGACCTCAATTAATAGCAAGGAATGCACATATCTTAAACACCTGGAACATATTCAACTCAGAACTGGTCACCATATAGTACTTCCCAATCACTGATACAAATTCATTTTAAGCACACGTCAATTATAGTCACATCAAAGAGCCTATATGGCTCAGCGCAAAGTCATCCAATATTTACAAATTTCAGTGTAATTTAAAGAAGTTGTGTAGACTTAGCCGAAATTCAACCCCACAAACCCAAATGATGAAACCTTCCCTATGACGGTCGTCATCCATATATCATAGGTTGGCTTGACTTAACTATGACACTGACTCAATCCTAAAAAATAAAAAAATATTTTTTAAAACATGGTTCAATGGGATTGTCCTTGTCTAAATAACCAAAACAACTACCAAGGAACCCAAAATAAAATAGCAAACACAATAAAAAAACTATTTACACAGATATAGTCTCCCATTCCACATTTAAAACACAACACTTATGTAGTGTGACATAATGCAAAAGGAAAGCCAAGTAGGGCGGGTAAACTTCCCTGATCATTCATCCATGTTGGGTTCACCATCGATGCCCTTAAAAGTCAATAGGTCACCCACTTCTACATCAGAATCAAATTCATTATCCGATATGGTATGCCTCTTGTCCTCATCAGTTGGGACATCATCCCAAACTTGCTCTAGAATTGTAGGTCTGAGTCGAAGGAAGGCCTTAGCATGTTCATTATTGGAGTACTTCAACACCACTTCATCTTGTTCCTCCTAAGTCAAAGCTCGACATCCATTTCTGCGATGCAACATTTCCAATCCAAACATGCGCATCGTGATCATATCATCCCTCTTGCTTCACTTTGCTACAGTAATGGTGGGTCCATGCATATTCTCCGACCCCTTTGTCTTTGTTACGTCAAGGTGCGTGGTGAAAAAGGGTGCCATGTAATCCACTCTCTTCTCTGGAACGCCAGCTTTCCTACACAAAATAGTTATTAGTTCCCCAAAAGCATGCCTTCTACCTCGATGAACTCTAGTTTAGCGCATAGACAACTTTAGCACCACTCCTACATTAATGGTTTGGTCCTTCATTAATGCATATAACAAGTAAACTCGGTCTCTCATCACCTCGTTAAAATGCAACCCTAGTATTAAACAATCCATGACAATTTTTAACCACACCCAGGCTTCCTGATTCATATGAGTGTAAGGATATGACTTGTGATAGCCAGGGTGCCCATGTCGAAGACACTTTGCAGTGCATTATACCCCACACAGAGCATGTCAAATTTGCTGATACGGAGGACTAATATTGATCCCCCTGTAAACATCAGAAAGAGTATTTGTAGTCCCAAATATTTGATTTATCACTGAAGATGTTAGAGGGACCTCCACTCCCCGCACTGTCACAAAGTAAGAACTACATTGGGCTTCTAATTTGCATATAATTCCTGCACCATACTAACATTGCACTCTGATGGATCTTACAAGATGAAAACTATGTGCAACTCTTGTCGGCAATGCATAATGTGTGGGAACTCCCTCTCCAAATCGACATCATCAAGTATTATATTCGATAAGTACTTGGCATTCGTGCGTGATTTGTACGACCTTTTGCCCTCAGATGTGACTATCTTGGACCCATAGCATTGAGTCTGTCCTCTTAGGATTGCAGGTGCCAGGGGAATAGTGGTGCCCGTCCTTACTCTCTTACTGCTACAAAGCGCCACCTCTTTTCCCGACATTCGTGTGTTAGACATGGTAACCTACAATCAGACAAAAATCATAACCTTTAACGAGACTTGACAATGAAGGGTCACCCCATACTTACTCTCGAGCAGAACTCCACAAACAAGATGATGCTCAGACTTTCCAATGTCATTTTCAGCATGTGATTCACACGATTCAACCCAGCCTAAACATACAAATCCAAACAATTTTGATTCTAAGAAACAATATTCACCATCACCTGATTCCAACTCAAGACTTCACAACCCCCCAAGACACCCACACACATTGTCGCAAACTTAGGCTAAATACATAAAGTATTTGACCTATTAACACAATTTATACAAAGAATCAATCAATTTCATTCCATTTACAAACAATTACCACACATTCATGAACTCACATAAAAATGTCACCATAAAGAGAGAAGAAAAGATGTGGGAAACATACCTTGAGTTTTAGATGGACGAAAGAATAAAAAATTTAAGCAAGATCTTTCACCTTCGTAACATGGATTTGATTTATGGAGGGAGTAGGGTTTGAAAGGGGATGGGGTCAGGTTTTACCATATTGGTGGGGTAAAACCTGACTCTTAATGAAAATGGCCTGAAAAATATACCAGGTCCATGACGTAGAGATGTCTCGGACATGCCTTACGATTCTTTGCATCGAAATTCGGGAGAAATAATTCATAAGACGAATAGGACCGTGATGCTGTGAGGTCGCAGAATCCACTTGACAACCCATGTTGATTTAATTCCAAATGAACTCAGATCGTGATACGGAGTTGTCAAAAATTTTCCTTGACAATTTTTGCATCGCATTTTTCTCTTGGGCACCCATCACTTGGCAATATCAAGTCTGCGACGCGCTCTTATTGTGGACTCCACTGGTGTACTCACCGAATATTCACCCTCATTTCATCTTTTTTTTTTCAATTATAAATTACAAATTATAAGAAAAAAGAAATATCCTATAACTAAAAGTAAACTAAACTAGCCTATTAAAAGAAAATATAATGCAAATATCTTTTTCATTATAAAGTATTGGGTTGCCTCCCGAGTAGCATCTAATTTAACGTCGCAGTACGAGTCAGCTCCTCTTCATTCATTGTTCTACTCCAGATTTTATGCTTCTCAATCCACCTCTTGTCCGAAATAACCTCAATCAAGAGTTAAACAATAATACCTTTTGCCAAGTCTCAAAAAGTCAACAGACAATATGCTCATCATTCCATCGTTTGGTCTTCTTCTTATAGAGCTTGGCATTTTCATAGGCATGGAGTTGAAATTCCTTCAATTCATGTAACTTACCCATTTTTTTCTTCCAGCTAGTTTCGGATCCAGGTTCAACTTCATCTCTATACTGTAAACTTGATGTTCCTATTCGAGTGGAAGGTGAAACGCTTTGCCAAACACCAAGTCATAGGGCGAAGTCCCTATTGGTGTCTTATAAGTGGTCATGTACGCCCATAATGTAATATAAAGATTTATTGCCCAATCTTTCCTTTGGGCATTCACCATTTTCTATAGAATTTACTTCACTTAATGATTTGACACTTCCACCTGACCACTGGTTTGAGGGTGGTAAGTTGTAGCCACCTTGTGTCTGACTCCATCTTTAACTAAGGTATTATTCACCAATTGATTTATGAAGAGCATCCCTCCATCACTGATTATTGCTCTAGGAGTTCCAAACCGAGTGAAGATGTTTTTATTTAGAAATTTCAGCACCACTCGAGCATCATTAGTCGGCAAAGCTACTGCCTCAAGCCACTTTGACACATTTTCCATAGCCACAAATATGTACTGATTTCCATTTGATGGAAAGAATGGCCCCATGAATCACATCCCCCAAACTTCAAATATTTTAACCTCCAAGATGTTGTGTAAAGACATCTCATGTCATCTCAAAATTTACCCAATTCTTTGATATTGATCGAAACTTTTCACATAACCTACATCATCGTAGGCCAAAAAAACCTGATTGGAGCACCTTATGCACAATGTTCTCACCTCTATGATGACCCTCATATTCATACGAGTGGTAACTATTCATCACTTATTTCTTCTCATACTCTGGCACTCACTTCCTCATCATCTTGTCCAGCCTTTGCTTGAAGAGATAGCTCATCCTATATATAGAAGCGAGCATCATAACTCAACCTCTTATTTTGGTGTGTTGTTACACCTATTGGGAACAATAAGCTAACCAAATACTTAATAATGTCTACATACCATGGTAGTTCGGTCACCTCTAGCGCCAATAGTTATTCATTTGGGAATTCCTCCCGAATCTGACCTTGCTCTCCCACATGTGACGAACTCTCTAATCTTGAAAGGTGGTCTGCAATCTAGTTTTTAGAACCTCTTCGGTCCTTGATCTCAATGTCAAACTCTTACATCAATAGAATCCATCTAACTAATTGTGGCTTTGCATCCTTTTTGTTGAAAAAGTACCTGATAGTTTCATCTTTAATATAAACAACAACTTTATTACCTATCAGGTAACATCTAAACTTGTCAAAAGCATAGACCAAGGCTAGAATTTCTTTTCTAGTCACTGTGTAGTTGGTTTGGGCCGCATTCAGTGTTTTTCTTGCATAATGAGTGAATGCCCTCTCTTTCCTCTGCCCCACACTGCTCCCATAGTCACAGCATTTGCATCACACATTAGCGCATAAAGAAGCTCCCAATTTGGGAAAGTTACAATTTTTAGCTTCCATCAACTTCTTCTTCAAAGCTTCAAAAGCTTGCGTGCAGTACTCATCAAATAAAAATTTTATATCCTCCTCTAGGAGACTGCACATGGGTCTTGCAATCTTAGAAAAATCTTTGATGAATCTCTTATAGAAACCAGCGTAACCCAAAAAACTTTGTACCCCTTTAACAGAGATTAGGGGTGCCAGTTTTTCAATTACATCCACTTTGGCGCGATCAACTTCCAGCCCTCTCTACCTTATGTACCAACACAATCCTTTCCTTGAGTAGGAAATTACATTTTTTCTAGTTTAGGACGAGATTAGTTTCCTCTCATCTAGCTAACACTCTTTGTAAATTCTCCAAGCACCTGTCAAAAGACTTCCCAATGACTGAGAAGTCATCCATGAATATCTCCATAAAATATTCAACCATGTCATGAAATATAGTCATCATCAATCTTTGGAAGGTAGTCGAAGCATTGCATAGCCCAAACAACATTCTCTTGAAATTATATGTCCCATCGGGAAAATTAATGTGGCTTTTTCATGGTCCTCTAGTGCAATCACAATTTGGTTGTCTCCTGAATAGCCATGCAGGAAACAATAATATCATTTTTCCCAGCTAACCTTTCCATTATCTAATCAATAAAAGAAACTGGGTAGTGATCCTTTCTGGTGACTTCATTCAATTTCTTGTAATCCATTCATATTCGCCATCCTATCACTGTCCAAGTTAGAATCAACTCATTTATTCATTGGTGATCACTGTCATGTCTCCTTTTTTAGGCATATACTGAACTGGGCTGACCCACTTGATGTCTGAAATTTAATATACAATACTTGCATCTATTCATTTAATCACCTCTTTGCATACAACCTGTTATTTTCACTAAGTCTATCCTGCGCTGAGGTTGCACAATTGGTTTGTGCCCTTCCTCCATGAATATTCGGTGCATGCATAAATTTGGGTTGATGACATGTATGTCATTTATTTACCAGCCTATCGCCTTTTTCTCTTCCTCAATATTTTCTGAAATACCTCAACCTGTAATTTTGACAAAGTAGAAGAAAGGATTACAGGTAAAGATTTATTAGCACCTAAGAATATATACTTGAGATGAGAAGGGAGAGACTTTAACTCCAACTTTGGTAATTTCTCAATTGAAGGCTTGGGAGTGGTCCCAGGACTTTGTTTTATGGCTCTAGAAACTTTGAAAGCATACATATTTTCAGGACATTTAGGACGTTAGCCAACTTTTAGGCTTCAACATCTCTTTCAATGTCTTGCCCAATAATCACTCTCTCTAAAGGGTCTTGGGCTTCAACATATTTAGCTTTCATTGCCTCATCGATGACTGTAATTGCTGGAAAATCTTGATATATAGTAGGCAACTTCATTGCCCTGTGAACATCAAATACCTTGACCTTATCATGAGTCCTCCTTGTTAGTCTATCGGTCGCCACATTAATTGATGCACCTCCAGTTTCTAGGAATGGGCATCCCAAAATAAATGGGACCTTTCGATCAGGCTCAAAATCCAAAATGACAAAGTCCATAGGGAAAATAAGAGTTCTCACTTCAACCAAGACATCTTTAATAATGTCATCTAGCCTTGATACCGAACATTTCGCTAACTGCAACATAATGGTTGTGGACATGGTCCTTCCTAGTCCCATTTTTAGAAACATGGAAGTAGTCATCAAATTGATACTTGAGCCCAAATTGCAAAAACCTCTTGCCTCAACACCCTTGCCAATTTTTATCTGAACAGTGAAACTCCCTAGATCTTTCAACTTAGTTAGGAGCCAATTCTGGATAATAGAACTGCACTCCTTTGTGAGTGCTACTGTTGCATACTCAACCAATATACTCTAGTTTGCTACCATATCTTACACATATGTGACATACTTGGGTTCCCTACAACACAACAATCAAAGGTAAGTTAACATGTACATATTTGACTAATTCAATAAACTTATCAAAACATTCCCCTTCCCTTGCTTTTTGAATTTCTGTGTGAATGGGGGAGGTAGTTTTGCTTTTGGTTCATCATTCTCCCTTTGTTCACTTGGTTCTGTTTCACCTACATGTTTTCCTTTTTCTTCATCCACTTCTGCCTCTGGATTCAACTCTTCCAATGGAAGACCACTCTGACTACTCACAACATTTACTTGCTTCGAGTTTGGGTCAGTATTTCTAGGCAAACCTCTTTGTGGTCGGGAATTTTGGGCACTAGCAACTGTCTAAACTACTTGTCCAAATTCTAAGTCGCCAATTGATTGTTTCAAACATCTACTACCAATTTAGCTTTATTTTCCGTGATTTTTTTTTGCTTATCCTACATGCTCATATCACCTTGCTTGGCAGCCTGCTGAATTACCATGGTTTTGTTGATTTCTGTAGCTTTGTTGATGGTACTGTTGTCCTCTACTTTGTGGTATGTATTTGTTCTGTCCTTAATGTTTGTTTTGATTGCCACCCCATGAAAAGTTTGGGTGGTTTCTCCATCTTGAGTTGTATGTATTTCCATAGATCTGGTGATTTCCTCCTCGCTAAGCATTACCTATAAAATGAAAAAATTCTGGGTTTTCTCCTCATACCTCGATAGTGTCATCTTCACTTCCACATACTTTACACCAAGTTTGTGGTTGATTTACCATACTAACTTGAGTTTTATGTTGTCCTAGTGACATCTTGATGAAATAAGTAGTCATCATATTCTGCATGGATGCGATCTGTGTAAACAAAGTTGTCACTACATCCATTTCTCATATTCCAAAGTCTTATGTACGATGGGTTTAGCTCCTCTGTCATTTCACTTGGGGTTACCCTACGAAAGTATATTAAGAAATGTAAACAAGTCAACATTTGTCTTGTTCAGAGCTTGTTCACCTGCAGCAGAATTAAGTAAAATTTTTGTGGTTGGTTTCAACCCTTCAATAAAAGTATGGACCAACACTTCGTTAGCTTGATGATTATGCGGACAAGTTAGTTGTAGGTACTTAAACATATCCCAAGCTTGGTACAAGTTTTCCCTCCTTTCCTTCAAAACCTTAATATGTCGTTTATCAGCTTGGCATTTTTACCGGATGGAAATAACCTTATCAATTGCTTTCGGGCAAGATCAACCCAAGTTTTTATGGAATTTGCGGGCTGAAAGTTTAACCATCTTTTTGCTTCCCCCAGCAAATAAAAGGGGAATAATGTGAGCCTCACATAATTAGAGGTCACTCCAGTTTGAGTGCATGTGTCATTGATCTCGAGAAAATTCCGAATATGCACTTATGGTCCTCATGAGATAGACCGGTGAAATGCTCGTTTTGTGTTCACTAGTTGCACCATGTTCTGCTTCAATTCAAATCTCCTACCACGTGTAGGTTTCTAAATACTTGAGGTAACATTGGTGGTTCGTGGGAATGGCACATCTTTCACTTTCATTTCTGCCATCACTGCCGATGGTTCCTTATCCTTCCTTTCTTCTGAAGTTTGTGGTTCACTCGCCACAAGAGGAACATGATGATTACATCTTCTTTTCTTTCTCTGGTAATTAACAAATCTCTTTAGTTCACATAAATGCTCTACCAAATTTTGGTCGTCTTCCAGTGCAAAAACATGACATAACTTGCAAAGAGAAGAGCCAAGATCAAATTGTCAAAACATGTATAAATAATTTAGACACTCAAAAATTAGATATCTACCGATTTAGAAGTCCCCGATAGCGTCACCAAAAACTTATTACGTCTAAAAGAACACGCAAGTGCATGTGATCACTCAAGTTGTAAAATCACTCTTTTCGAGTTGGATTGTCGAACCCTAAGGACTTTCAATCAACAAATAACAATTCTCCTATGTCTAACTAAATTTACTCAGGTGACAACAATTTTAGAAGTTTGATTATAACTACTACTAGACATTTTCGAAAATTAATTACTATAATCAAACGATTTCAAACAAGACAAATTCACAATTTGGGAAGTATTCCAGGGTTGTAGCATAGATCGATCATGGGTATAACATTGATTTATCCTAGAATTTGATGGGTTATCCTTATTATGGATTTGCAAGGTTTGATTTTACGATCATGATCTCCCGACCACTAATTGCCTACCACAATTGACAGCCTAATTATATCGTTGAGAGGGGTTAGGTATGAACTAATGACGGAGCATTAAGCATTAATATTTCTCATTAACCAAGCATGGTATATAAGTGACAGGCTATCCTATATACAAAACATTCTGGACTTTACCCTAGAATGAACATACTCCCCATATTCTTTGGTCTATCACTCTATTCATCTTCTGAGTTCAAGAGCGGACAACAAGTTTATTTTAATTTTGATCATGCATTGAAATAGTTCAACAAGAATGCAAGAACATACAAAATATAACCATTCTCATACTAGCAAGAGATTATATTAAACCATTAACGGTAGCTAAAATCCTAGAAATAGGGACTTTAGTTACTCATACCATAAAATATCAAGAAATAATATTTTTCGATCATACAAGGGTTTACCAAGATGAATAAATAGAAAAAAACCTAGATTGTGTAGCAAAATCGCCCAACTCCCAAATGCTCTCATATTTTTGGAATTTTATAAAAATAAAATAACTCACTTAAACTATTTATAGTCTCATATAACATGGCCGAATTATAGTGTCCATGTCCGCGACTCAGATTGCTCCCTCGCCTAAATTTGCATACAACTGAAACCTCTCTACGACACGGTCCTATCACGCACTCCACTATTAAGTGGAATGCCTCTTCTGCATATGCGTATTATCTCTACAATACGGAGATGCTCCCCTCATAATGTATTCTCCAGCTTATTGGCCTTTATTCTCCGCAACATCATCTTCTATTTGACTACCTCTGTCCAAGTGCCCTATTTCGGCTCGTTCTTCTTTGTTTTTCATCTTGAAACATCTAATCATATTTATTGGAGGAATTGACATCAAACTCTCAAATCTTAATTTCAGAACGAAAATACTCTCATACTTAGTTATGTATTTGGAATAAATTGGTTACTGGGTGCATAAATATGCCTAAGATCAAACTTCCAAGAGAAAAGTTGTGCTATCTTCGAGAAGATATTGGAGTTTTCAAGAAAAATGCATTAACTGGGTGCATTCACCTAAACTCACACTTGTTGTAGTTGGTAAACAATAGATGATCCTTAAGGGTTTGCAATACTACCCTCAAATGACTCATATGATCACTCTCGTTCTTTGAATGTACCAACATATCGTCAATGAAGACAACGACAAATGATTCTAGGTAATTTCAAAACATCCTATTCATTAGGTCCATAAATGTCGCCGGAGCATTAGTGAGACCGACAGACATTACCAAGAACTCATAATGCCCATACCTAGTCCAAAAGATCATCTTTATTACATCCTCATCTCTCACCCTAAGTTGTTGATACCTCGATCTTAAGTCAATTTTCAAAAAGTAACTCGCCCCTTTGAGTTGATCAAAAAATTCGTCAATTCGAGGGAGAAGGTACTTATTCTTGATGGTGACCTTGTTGAGTTGGCGGTAATCAGTACACATTCTCAAGGATCCATCCTTCTTCTTTACAAACAAAACCGAAGAACCCTACGGAGAAATACTAGGACTTATAAAAACCTTATCTACTAAATCCTTGAGTTGGCTTTCAACTCCTTCAATTCGGCCGGAGCCATCTGATAAGGAGGAATTGAAATGGGATTTGTATCCGGTAGAAAATCTATGCCAAAGTCAGTTTCCCATTCTTAGGGAATACTAGGAAGGTCATCAGGAAAGACCTCCGGAAACTCACTCACTACGGGTACCGACTCAATGGAAGAAATTTCAGAGTCTAAATCTTGGACTCTTACTATGTGATATAGACAACCCTTTGAGATCATTTTGCAGACTTTTAGATAAGAGATAATACGACCTCTAGGAATAGAATTTCCCCCTTTCCTTGCAACAACGGGTTCATATGGGAAGTTAAACTTCACCACCCTTGTCCTATAATCAATAGAAGCAGAGCAATCATGCAACCAATCCATACCCAATATAATATCAAAATCAAACATAACAAGCTCTACTAGGTCAACATAAGAAACTCTATTGGGCAATATTTTAGGACAATTTTTCTTACACTTTTTGCAAAAACAGACTCAACCACCGGAGTAGACACTATAAAAGTTTCATGCAAAATATCGGGTAAAATATAAAACTTTTTGGCTGCTAGAGGAGTAACAAAGGACAAAGTAGCACCGGGATCAAGTAAGGCATATACATCAATAGAGGAGGATTTCAACATACCGGTCACCACGTCGAAAGAAGTCTCTTGCTCACCCCTAGAGCAGAAATCATAAAAGCGGTTCTTCTTTGGTGCCTCATTAGAACCACTTACTTGAGTTTGACCACTACCCATGTCTTGACTCTTCACATTAGGGAAATCCCTTACCTTGTGCCCACTCTTGCCACAACCAAAACAATAATCTGTCCCCTTAAAGAAATCACCATAGTGCTACTTGCCACACTTTCCACAAGTTGGCTTCTCGGTTTGTGAATTAATATCTTTTCCCTTCTTGGATAGAGGGTTAGACACCCTATAGCCAATAGCTTTTGGGAAGTTGGAAGGGAATTGACTTGAAACCCACTTCTTAAATCTAGGCTTGTCTTGTATCTCAAGCTTAAAAAACTTCCATCAAAAGATCTTAACCTCTTAGCATCATAACTCTTCCTCCTAGCCCTTGCCTCTTCTACATGTTTTGCATGCACCATAAAACAAGAAATGTTCATGTTTTCGTGTAGCATAGCCGAATGACGCTCCTCTTGTAAATCATCTGACACCCCTGTCACAACGCGACTCATTTCGTCTCTAGGATCGGAAACCAAAGAAGGAGCATATTTCGACAACTTAGTGAACTTTAAGAAGTATTCATGAACACCCATACCTCTTTGGTGAAGGTTGATGAACTCCACCACATTCGCCTCCCTCATCTCCCTAGGACAGAACCAATCAAGAAAATCCTTATTTAATATCTCCTAAGTTAAAGGACCACCTCACAAGGTCCTATTATCCCTCTATTGCATAAACTATGCTTGTGCCACGTCCTTGAGTTGATAGGCAACCAACTCGGTCTTCTCACTTGTGGACAACCCCATAGACAAAAGTATTTTAGAGACTTCATTGATGAATTCTTATGGTTTTTCATCAACCTTAGACCCGTAAAAAGTAGGAGGGTTCATCCGAGTAAAGTCCCTTAGACGGGAAGCCATAGTAGGGACTTGTTGATGAGGACGGGGAACAACCTCCCGGGTTTCTTGGGCCGTAATATTTTGGACTTGAGTCGTGGCCCCTGGTACTTGAGTAGTGATAGATTGTTCCATTTGTATAAGAGTGATCCTTATATTCTCATCCGTCAAAGGAGGAGGATTGACCGGTGCATGCTCCATGTTAGCATCTTCTTCAAGTGGAGGAACTTGATGTAACACTCCAGAAATTCCATGACTTAAAATAGATCTTAATATATTAAATCATGTTTAAAATGATGTTTCCAGACCTATATTAATGTAATAAACTCATTTGGAAAAGGTTAGAACTAAAAAGACTAAGAAAGACCTTGACGTCCGGAAACAAGCTAATTTGAACTAGTTGATGTCCCTATGTTTGGTGAAGGTTTCGAAGTGTCAAATGAAGTCATACACTTGTAAAGTGGCCTTGGATATGTAGGATGTAATACAAAGGGTCAAAACGTCAGGTAACGACACCCTAAGGACAACTCGAACGGTCCTTGGGGAGGACCCAAACATGGGTGGGCAGGCTGCCTGGCAGCCTGCGAGCAGGCCAGAGGTGGAGGTGTGGTGCACGACGCGTAAGAAACACGAAGTGTTCTGCATCAATATTTGAAAGGAAAACTCTCTACGTGAGGTTGACATGCACCTCACTGCCTCAACTCGAAATTCAATAAAAATGACGGGATTTGGCCCCGCAACGCGCAGCTACTTCCCAAAATCGTTAAGTTCGTATTTTTGGTAATTTAACTTTTTAAAAAGACCCATTTAAGTGGAGGGTCATTTGGGTAATTCATAGGACGACTATATATTGATATTAGGTCAGTTTTAGACCATTTTACACGTCCCAAACCAGATCAAACAAAATATTTCTCATTCTTCCAAGAGCACTTTCTTCTCCAAACTCCATTGAAGAACAAGAAGAGCTTAAGGAAGAAGACGAAGACCTCGAGATTTTTATCCAAATTTTTTGGATTCTTCATCTATAAGGTATGTGTTTTTCTCTCTTGGTATTCCTTTCCCCAATAGGTCCTTTCAAATTTAAGTTTTCAAGAACTTCAAATACTAGGGCTTTTACTCTACGAAATAAATTTTCTCCCTAACCCTAGATTTATGATTTTCAATGAAAAGCAAGTGTTTTCTATGGTCTATTCCACACGATTTGATGAGTATGTTGTTATTATGTTTGAATTTCTTGTGAAGCATGTTCTTATCTACATGATGGTCTTGTATGATTATTTCTACTATTTGACAATATAAAAAAATGGGGATTGGAACTAAGACTAGAATGAACTCTTAAGTGACCCTTATGCTTTAGCCTACATTATGCATTGATCTTGTATATGATTTTTAAGAGCTTTACTTGATTATGATATTGAGTATTTCACTATGTTATGATTATGAATGTTGTAAGATGAATGTATGAGGTAAGTCTTCTAAAGTTGTGATTACTCTATAATATTTATATTAGCCCATAGATCATGATTCTATGTTATGGATGTATGTATGATGTTGTTATGTGTATATGCTGGGATACGAACATGTTATTTGTGAGATCATGAAAAGAACATGAAAAATGCAAGTTACGATATCCTCTTGTATGATTTACACAAGATGACTATGTTATGTTAATCTCACAAACGAAGGGTTAGAATGAAAGGAAATTTTCATCTTATCCCAGAGAGCTCATGATCATGTTTATACAAGGATTTAATCTCCTATGACCTATGATAAGTTATGATAAAAGGAAAACTTAAAGGTTATTCAAAAAAAGGGACTTGAGCTAAGCACTGATGAACTAGATATGAGAAGTGTCCCTACCCTAGTTGGAAGGTAGGTTCACAATGACTCTCATGAGATTGAGGCTTTCATGTAATATGGAACTATGGGTCTCTAATACATCTCTTAGTTCTTGAACTATGTTGCCACTATAGGATACTAGCTAGTGGATCCACCTAGAAATCTATGTCATGTTAAGTTCTACTTTGGTCGGTAGACCACCTTTTTTCGGTGTGGGATTTTATTACACTGGATTCCATGTTTAGCTCACATGGTCTATGTAAGTTAAGGAGAATGTTCCCTCATGTATAATGAAATACAAGTAAATGAATGTTGACTAAGGTGACTTGAGGAGTCTACTTAGTAGAGGTAGGGGTATGGGACTCTACATAGACATTGCACCAGTTGACTCTAAGAGAAGACCTAGGAGATTTTTCTTATGTAATATGATAACATGAAAGATATATGTTTATGATACATGATATTACTCTTATATGATATTGGTTTTTATGATGAATATGTTAATGGGTTATATTGTTAAATGAACTGATGACTACTTATGCTACAAGTTATATGAATTAAAGCTTTACTCATGGTCTCCTATCTTATCCACTTGGTTGTGTGGGGTTATGGGGCTTCACATGAAAATTGAACTTGTAGGTTGGGGATGGGATCATTGGTAAATGTTTTGTATGCTATGTTATGTGATCTATTGTATATGAAAAGTTAATATGACTCTATGATAATGTCTTTGCTTAATATCATGCTTTATGTTGATAGAATCCTTAACTTGTATATGTTATATGGTATGTGCATTGAAGGCTTTCATATGACTTAGCATGTTTTCTCCAACCACTGAAGTTTAAGGAGGTCTATTTGAAGAAGCTTGGAACTCTTTCTCCAAGACTTGGTAGGTCCTCATGTTCGGGACGCTGTCATTTATATTCCAGCTTATGAAGACTTTAATAGATATTAGGAATGTCCTATTTCCATCATGTTTCTTTGGATTCTTTTGTATTAAGGCATATATGGCATATTGACTATGTATTGGATAAGTCCAGATTTGCACTCTTAGATGATTTATATATGTGAGACAATTTCTTAGAATATCGTATGGTTTATGAATGATAAGTATGAAGTCTAAGTATACTTCAAGTAGAATGTAAAAGTTTTAAATTTTCCGCAATTTTTACTGATCACATGTTATAACAAATGCTAAGGTCTTGTATGAGTCCTCTAAGAGGACAACAACGCCAATCTCATTTGCGGTATACTCTCCGGGTGTGACACTTGATCACCATGGGGAGGATCTCCTGTATTAGCAATTTCCTCTTAGAGTCTTCGAGCCACATTCCTTCGAGTGTTCATTCTTCCTATAAGCACAACAATAGGATTAGATGCAAAAGCACACCATAAGTATACTCTAATGGCATGATATAGGATTTTAAAGAAAGAGAGCGATTCTTAGGCATCACATAAGTTCCTATTCATAAGTGTGACGCGTTTCACAATTATGAATACAAAAAACCTACATAGAGTAGAGAGAGAGACTTAACTCAACAATATTCAACCTGGCTTTGATACCAAGTTTGTCACATCCGGGTTTACCCCCTAAATGTAACTAGCATCGTCATCCTTTCTCAAGGACTAAGACTAGCCTCTTAGTCTCATCTCATTACATTCATAGGTTCAAAGTACGGAGAAATTTAAAAATTTCATTACATCTAGTTGGAGGTTTACATAGACCTCTACATACATATAATATAGTCATATCGAGTATACATCGATCCTTCGTAAGGAAGGTTACATAGCCTTCTACTTTTATTGTACCTACATATATATAAGATAGCATAGTCTCAAAGATTGTCTCATCTCATACATCTAAACGATCATCAAAATTTGGGCATAGCCCTACGTAAAATGTAAAAAATCCACATATAGGCTTATACAAGTCGTACACAATGAAAGTAGAATGAATATAGAAGTCTTAGAAAAACAAAGGAAATTCATAGGCAAGATATTGACATCGGCCTCAGAAAGTGAGGACCTACCCATTTAGATGATAGAGAATATCCAAGCCTTCTTCAAGTCGTCTCGGATGAACCTTCAACGACCGGAACCTAAAATGTTTGGGAAAAGGGAAGAAAATGAGGATATTACTTCACATGTACTAAGTATGAGACCATATGCACATATAATATCAAAATATGCTAAAAAAGGAAATTTAGTCAAAACATGCCATTTTACCCCTATTAAAAGTCTAACGCAAAATCAAGCAAGTCATACCAATACCCACGAAATATGCATACTAACTCAAACAAGTAATATGTATCCCAACATACATAAACCCATAATTTATTACAACCCTATCATCAAGGAATAACATCACAAGCATGAATAAGCGATAACCATATCATTATAAGCAAGACAATTAATCATGAATCCTTATCAAGTCAACAAGTGCAATGACTAAGCAAAGCCCCATGACCTTACTCAATCAAGTAGCCCCAACAAGAAAACATAACCAGTGTCCAACTTCACATAATATAACATTTAGATATATATTTCATCTTAAGTTAACAATATAACCCAATGCATACTCATAAGTGAACTTACCAACATATAATATCAAGAATGTGCAAGTTCAACTTGTACATATCATATATCATTATAACATAAATATATATAAAACATCCACCTAAGACTCCTTTTAAGGCTAACTAGTGCAATGCTTAGGTAGAGTCTCATACCTCTACCTAGACTAAGCTAGACCCCTTAGATTATCCTAGTTAGTGTTCAAATCCTTTAATTCATTTTACCTTTTGGGAACATCTTGACCTAACCGATATAGACCACATAAGCTAGTGTGAAATCTGGTGATGAAACCCTACATCAAAAGAAGGGGGACTACTTGCCAAGTTAGTACCATAACATGAAACTAGCCACTTCGTGGATCCACTAGCTAATATTCCTAATGGGGAAACATAGTTCAGGAACTAGGAGATATAGTTTGGACCTTCTTTATGCACCATGCATTATAGTCTCCAATCTCAAGAGTAATTTAGTGCTTCTACTTTCCCAATGTGGGAAGGGACACTCCTCAATCAAGTTCACTCGGTGCTAACCAAGAGGCCCTTTTCAAATATCTTTAAGCCTTTATTTATGAATCATAGCTTAGATTAGGTTATAGGGTCAAACCCTTGTATAATAATCATCATCAATATCTTAATAAGAATTGTATGAGTATAAATCCTTTCATCACAATTCATTATGGTGAGGTCAACACATTACATATCAATTCATAATAAGGCACATTGGTATACATCACCATCCTTATAGCATTTACATCTTAATCAACCTCACAACCATAATCAAGACATTTCAATTAAACATCATACAACCCTATCATCATAATATAAGGCATACTCCAATAACATCATGACTTAACCACAATTAATCACAATTGGAAGTAAAGATAGATATTCCAAGACTTAACATGTCTTCCTCGTAGTTCATCAGCAAGGTCTTACCATAAAACCTAAAATCA
Source organism: Solanum lycopersicum (assembly GCF_036512215.1). Taxonomy (NCBI): domain Eukaryota; kingdom Viridiplantae; phylum Streptophyta; class Magnoliopsida; order Solanales; family Solanaceae; genus Solanum; species Solanum lycopersicum. Next base: position 57,589,200 of record NC_090808.1, read on the forward strand.
ATACAATTTAGATGTTCAACATCGTAATTTAATAATCAACATGATAAAAATACAAGAAGAGTCATTACACCATAATTCAATACCAAATCAATGTTTAAAACAAGATTGCTTAGGCTAATTTCCATCACCTAGATCACTTCTCAAGATTAGTATAAAATACTACAATTCATTCCAATTATTTAAGTATTGGTGTAACAACATCATCTAATAGTGATTTAACCCATAATCAATACAATTGAATCAATCACAGCCCAATTTACATCAAGATCAAACCTAGGGTTAGGGGTTCAAGATAATAATCTTCAAATTGAACCAAACCATCACAATTGATCATAATAAAGTTAAAATACATGTTAATATATCCATTATATCCTAAATAAAACATAAACAACTCAATTCACAACATTAATTTCGTAATTGGATGAAACCCACATGAAAACTCAACTTTTGAAATCCATTTTGAAGGAACCCCTTGAGAAAAGAATTTGAAAGGTGAATTAGATCCCATATCTTAAAGTTTGATGAAGATTTTTATGGTGAATTCATCCCTTTCTGTCCCTCAAATCTTTCCTATCCAGTCTTTAATGGTGATTTCAAATAGAGAGAGAAATAGGAGAGAAGGAAGAGAGTTTGTATTGACAGTTGTAATTAAATTAATTGGGGTTGGGGCCTTTATATGGGAGTTAAATTAGTTAATTAGTCTTCTCTTAATCCCTAAAAATAAATAAACCACTTAATTAATTAAATTATTTAACATTAAAACATGCAGGAAAAAATCAAGACCCTCACAAACGGAACCCCGTCGATAGGCCTTCTATGAATCGACGAAATGGCCCCCCCCTCCGTCCTACACATTTGTAGGTAAGTTCAGAGACTTGGGAAGGCAATGGATTCCTCAAATTGGATAAGTGTGGGATGACGGTAGCATCTACGTGCCTTCAATCCACACACGGATCGTAGTTCGTCCCGTCGATGCACACTGCACATGTAGTGTTGCCTCAACCTGCAGTGGTCCTCTTCAAGGGCCCTTCATTGGTCCTTGGGGAGTCGTACCCAGAATTTTTCACCTTGAAAAAACTTAAACACCTATTAGCCACCATTTCACCACTTTTCATAAAATTCTGACTCCTAAAAGCTAGTCAAAATAGGCTAAGGCACACTAGTACCCTTTGAACCAACTTTCGGACGTTAAGGACATTCTTGGACGTTTTGGTATCTCCTAAGTGACCTACATTCATCAAATTGGACTTTAAAATATTACTTAGACCTCATGAAACCTATTTTAGGCTTTATGACACGTCTTGAATTTTTGAAGTGTTACAGGAGAGGACGACAACAACAATTCAAACCACCACCAACTACAATGGAGAGCAACAAACAAGCTCTTCTCATCTCTTTCTGTTCTCAAAAAAACTTTGACAAAGAAACCAACAAGCTCCATAAAGGAAAATAAAGCAACAAGAATTTCGGTGAAGTTAAAGTTATAGACACATATTTTCAAATTTGTTCAAGTTTATTTTCTTGTCCATTTTATCATTTAAATTTCGAGTAGATTTGTGAACATATGATCTGCTATTTCTTGCTTTCACTTTGTCAGATTTGTTGATGACTATACAATGTTATTTAAGTATTTTCTTTGTGATTTGTCAAAATTCTTATGTTTTTTCATGTCTGGCATATCAACACATCCTTACAGTCTAAATTCTACCCAGAATTTCATCACTTTGTTATATATGTTTGAATATGTTTTAATCTTTATAAATGGATGTTCATATGATTATGAAATTATGACTCCTGCTAATATGATATTTGATAGTGTTATAAATATTACATTTTTCACCCAACCTCGATTGCAAGAAAAGTGGTACAATCACGCACCAATAGTTGTTTGACACGTATTGAATTCTTTTAATTTTTAATTTTTAATTTCATTTTCATTATTATCTTTCTATTTTTATTAACTTTATTTTCATTTTTCCCTCATTCTTCTTAAACCTTCATTACTTGAATCCTTTGTACTTTGTTGTAAATCCTCCAAAAGTAGCAGTCATAGTCACCTTCAACGTAGCCTCCATGTTGCTTCATGTTACAACACTATTTTCGTCACTAAAGCATCTCTAAATAAAATTTATGCAACTGTCAAGTTACTAAAGCAAGGAAATAGGACCAAAATAAAGATGGAGTTTCATAGTACTCGCTAAACAATGGAGTTCACATTTGTTTTTGTTTTTTAAAAAAGGATAAAAGAAGAAAAAGAAACAAAGAAAAGCAAGAGACAAAAAAAGTGATAAAATGGATGAAGTAAATGAATCTTCTTATTTGAAGAATATGAAGAAAAGTAATTGGAATTTTGAATTTGGATGAAGAAGATAATGGGAAAGATGATGTAAATTAATTAAATAATTAATAATAAAGAAATAAAAAGACATGTTGCACTTTATAACTGGTTATGGCAATGAAAAGATCGGGTCACTCACCTCATTGCGTGGTAACAACCCTGACGAGAAAATGGGTCAAGAGGACCCCTTTACAGAGATATTATATAGTTCTGTGGGGTGATAGGACACTTGCAAAGTTAAGGTGTCTTTATGAAAATATAAACAAATTTAGTAGTGACTTTATGTCTTCTCTCTCTCTCTCTCTCTCTCTCTCTCTCTATATATATATATATATATATATATATATATGTATATATGTATATTGAGCAGCACATGAATTGATTACATAGAGGTTTCACCTAGATCAGTGACATTGCACAAGTTAGTTAGTTAAGTTGTTAACTATTAGACGGTTAGTGATGTGTAGTGGATGCAAATTAGTTAGTTAAGAAATGTACAACTCAGCTAGATCAGCTAGATACTTTTCATTTTTGTATATATAGATAGTTAGATACAGCTTTGTAGGACATACGACTGTAATGAGAATTTTACCCTTTCACTTTACTCTTCATTAGGCTTAACAAATCTCTCTTCATCTAAGTTAAGTTGTGTGTTTCCTCCATTGTTGGAAACTTCTGAATACTCATGAATTTCATCATGGTATCAGACCTAGATAGATCATGATCATAGTGTGATCAAGATCACTTGTCTGTTATCTGCCACTGTATAGACAGAGCTCTTTAATTTTTAGAAGCTTCAAAGAGTAACAATAGAGATTGTAGGAGTTGTTGCTACAGGAAATGATTTGAACACGGTGGTGACTATATATCATCATCATTTATTGTATTTGCAGGATTTTGATACTCCAGGTAACACTTGATTTCCTTCTTTCTAACTTGTCTGGAGAACTACGCGATGTGGAGTAGATCGATAAAAATTGGATTAGTAGGAAAGAGCAAGTTAGGTTTTATTTATAGAAGGTACACAAAGGATTGTTGACACCCAATTTTGGCCTAACATGTTCAAAATTCGTAACATTTAAATTTTGTTTATTTAATAGCTCAAAATAATTTTTTTATATAATTTTACATAAGTTTATAGATAACTATGTTTATTTATCAAAATTTTGGATTTTTTATCAATTAATTTTGAAATTGCATTTTTACATGTCATTAGTTACGTTCATTATATTTTTTTATATCTTTTCATTTTATTTGTTATATTTATTAACATTCATGTTGATATTTAGCACAGTCTAAAATTTATTCAAATACGAAAATAATTTAGGGATTCTATTCATATAATTTTGGGCCACAATGTTAAACCCATCATTTGAGCACATTTTATGTTTTCCTATTTAAGTTTTTTATTAGGTCAAAAATGAGGGTGGTAAATATATTTTAGGGTTGTAAAAATGTTCATATTTTTATCCTCAAAAAGGATTTCACTAGTACAAAGTTTTTCGGCTCTCACCACCCGGAATCTGGTAATGTTTCGGCAACACAAAAACCAATTAGACATCAACAACCAAGCAGACCCAAAATTCCTTTTGATTTCTCTGTTGCAACCAGCAGTTCCTACCCAACAAACATCACTACCCTTTGGCCAAATACAACCCCATTATTTCCGTTTTTAACTAGACACCATCACCTACTTTCCGGCCAGCAAACAAGACCCAAATCTCACTGGAAGAGACCCAGAACAGCAACCTAGATGGCCAATCCCTTTCCCTCTTCCCTCTTTATGATTTTTATTTATTTTGCATGTATTCAGGCTGGCTCTAAGCCAAAACAAAACTACTGCAATCTGTTAGGGTTTTGACCTTATTTTCTTATCTTATTAGAAGTTTATTTTTTCCTAAAAGAAAAAGACAACATTAAAATAAATGTTTTTACTTTTCTTAAAGAAAAATATAATATTCTTCCATATTTGAGTTATTTTTTTCTTAGAAGAAAATTTTGGAGATCTATAAATTGAAGATCCCTATTCTTATAGCAGAATAACAAAAACTTCCACAATATAGACGTTTAAGAGTTTAGTTTATGGACGATTTATTCTCTCAACAATTTATTATTATTTTCTTTTATAATAGTTTTCATATAATAATATTATGTTTTTCGTATAAGTTTTTCTTATCTGAATTATCAGTCGTATGATTTGTAATTTGTAAGCTTCCACACGACGTCATATTCACCCCTTCATAGCCCCAACAAGTGCTATCAGAGCAATGGTTCAACGATCGTATGACCCAACAAGTGGTATCAGAGCACATGGTTTGAAGATATAATGGTCCAATAATCTAATTCTTTAATGAGGTTGAAGATAGACTCAACTAGCTTGAAACCAATTTGCAACAAATTTGATGATGATCTTTTGTCAAAACTACATGTGGAAAAGAATTTTCAACATATTCTCGAAATTCCTGTTGATGCATCTGTAAAACTCAAAATAAAATATTTTTAAACTATTTTTAATTCATATATTTTAAACCTTATATTTAACCATGGCAAGCAACACTAATGAAGGTTTGGCATAATAAGATTTATCAAGCATAGAAGAAGGTGAATCAAATTTTGTCAAGAAAATTCAGCCAAAAGAGGAGATTTGTTAGGATTTTGCTTTGATTTTCTTACTTTATTAAAAGTTTATTTTTTCCTAAAAGAAAAGACAAAATATTACCATCAATGTTTTTACTTTTCTGGAAAAAAATTGTATTCTTTCTTATTTGAGTAATTCTTTCTTTTGAAGAAAAGTTTGGGGATATAAATTGAAGATCTCTATTCTTATAGTAGAACAACAAAAACTTCTACAATGTAGACGTTTAAGAGTTTAGATTATGGGGAGATTTATTCTCTCAAGATTTTATAATATTTTTCTTCTATATTAGTTTTCATATAATAATATTATGTTTTTCGTACAAGTTTTTCTTATCTAATTTATCAACCGTATAATTTGTAATTTCTAAGCTTCCGCTTGATGTCATATTCACCCCTTCATAGCCCCAACAAGTGATATCAGAGCAATGATCCAACAATCACATGGTTCAACGATCCTATTGCCCAATAAGTGATATCAGAGCACATGGTTCGAAAATCCGATGGTCCAATAATCTAATGTTTTAATGAGGTTGAAGACAGACTCAAGTGACTTCAAATCAATTTGCAACAAATTTGATTATAAAGAAGATTGTTGTCAAGCTACATGTAGAAAATAATTTTCAACCATATTTTCAACATTCGTGTTACTGCATCTTTGAAAATAAAAATAAAATATTTTTAAACCATTTTTAACTCATATATTTTAAACCTTATTTTTAACCATGGCAAGCAACAGTTTTGAAGATTTGGCGATGATAAAATTTATTAAGCATAAAAGAAGGTGGATCAAATTTTGTCAAGAAAATTCAGCCAAAATGGGAGATTTGTTAGGGTTTTGCACAAATTTTCTTACCTTATTAAAAGTTTATTTTTTTCCTAAAAGAAAAGACAAAACATTACCATAATTGTTTTTACTTTTTGAAAGAAAATATAATATTCTTCCATATTGAGTTATTCTTTCCTTAGAAGAAAAGTTTGGGGATATAAATTGAAGATCCCTATTCTTATAGCAGAATAACACAAACTTCTACTATGTAGACGTTTAACACTTTAGATTATGGAGAGATTTATTCTCTCAACAATTTATAATATTTTTCTTTTATATTAGTTTTCATGTAATAATATTATGATTTTTGTACGAGTTTTTCTTATCTGATTTATAAACCGTATAATTTACAATTTGTAAGTTTCTGCATGACGTCATATTCACCCCTTCATAACCTCAACAAGTAGTATCAGAGTACATGGTCCAACGACTACATAGTTCAACTATCCTACGACCCAACACAACTAGCAGTAACCGAGAATCACCTCGAAGCTTAAGCTTCAAGCTCCAAAACATTGGTGAAATGCCACTGCCATCCAATTTTCGTCGGACCACCGTTGCTTTCTCAAAATCAGTAACTCTGATCATCCTTATATCATATTTGGGTCAGGTATTTTCCACTAGGGTCCCTAAATTTGTTAGATGCTAAATTGATACTATACATTTATGGTCATGGTTCACAAAATCATTTAGGTTAGTGTTGTTTTGAGTTGTGTACGGTCATTAGTATCTTTATTTTTTAATTATTTTCACGAATATAGTTATTATTTTTATTTTTGTTCTTATCAAGTTTCATTTAATTTATTTAAATTATGTTTGCATTTTTTTCCAAATGTTTCCTGCAACCTTTGTTTTTATTTTGGGTATTTTGTCTTTTATATTTCGTTTGACTTGTTTAGTGGTTCTTCTCAAATAAAGTTGGTAGTTGTAATTTTTTTATTTAATTTTTTTTGATATTTTTCATTAATAATGTAGTAAATTCATTTAAAATAACGTAGTAAATTCATTTAGTAGAGTTTTATTCTTATTTTATTGGATCATCTCTATTATCAATTTTAATTTAATTAAGCGTTTATAAATGTTTTATTAGATACATTTGTTATCAATGAATTTTAGTACCGTATCTTACTATTTGTATCGGTGCAATTGCTTAGGATTTTTCTTTTATTTTTAAAATTTTTCTTTTCTATAGTATTTTGTTTGTTAAATTGGCCAATGAAAAAATCTCCCTTTCGATTTTGGAGGCCTCCGCAATATTTAAAATACGGAAAATTTAGTTTAAGTTTATATTATATACTTGTTAAATATTACATCTCGCAACTTTAATTAACTAAGGTTAAGCTAAGAAAAAAAACAAGAATAAACAAATTTGGAAAGAAGTTGGGAAATCTAAAAAAATTCCAGATTTCAAAAGTGAGTTATGGTCATTTTTAAACGACCATAACTTCCCGCTCTGGAAGATCTTGGGTGAGTTCTTTATATGTATGGTAGGTTCGTCAGAAGATCTTTCCAACAACGCCAAGTTTGTGAATTTCAGAGGTCGTATAAGGAAGATATGACTTTCAGAAGTTGGCTTGTTGAGTAGGGAAAAGTTCCAAATCTGAATTTGTTAAGGGTGTTTTTGTCTTTTCCTAAATCAATTATTTATTTTGTTTGGGGTATTAAGTAAGGGTCTAAGTGTATACCAATCAATTTTCCCATTTAGAAAATAGGCTAGGGCTTTGAAAGAAAAGATAAAAACGGATAAGGAAGAAGAAGACTCAAGAACGCGAAGATTTTATTTTGTGGAGTTTGTCGAGGGTGATCACTAATAAGGCATGTGAGATTGTTCAGTGTGGGTTCTTTAACTCACCCTCTAACTTGATTATTCACCGAAATTTAGAGTTAATTTAAAGTAAACCTTGTAATTCTTGACGAAAAGCTTGAAGTTCTTGTTGGTTGAATTGTTGTTGATCTCTGTTAGTTTTAATACATGTTTACAGAATTTTTTTGGGTCTAAACTATTGGGCGATAAGTTATTTAGGGATCCTAAGTCTTTGGGGTGGGACCCATGGGAGTTTGGGAAGGTTTAGAGATTAAAAATAAAGAAGAAAGTCAGAAAACCCGTTTGTTGGGCATTGGGGCGTCGCGCCTCCAAAGACCCTCAGGACAGAGTCCATCCGTCAGGCTCTGGCGCTCCGCGCCTCTTAGAGCTCCCCGACCCTGGAGACCTCGTTCTTTCCCTATCTTTTAGTACTAGTTCCTAAGTGATGTATCATTCATTCTTAGTTGTTTCCAACACTCTAGAGTACACCTAAACATCATGAAATCATCCATAAACATGATATCATGATCCTTGAATCCATAATCCAATTCAAGGGAACTAAAAATCAAGTCAAAGAAGTTAAGATCCAAAGTTTAAAAGTTAAGAAGCAAGTCAAAGTGAGTTCTTAAAGTTTTCAAAGAGTCTTAAACAATTATTTTAACTTTGTTGTAAGGCTCAAGTTACAAGTTAAGTAAAGAACAAGAGTCGAGTTCATTTCTCAAAAGCTATAAGGGAACTAAGTATTTTGTAAGAGTTAAGTTTCAAGTTAAGTAAAGAGTAAGATTCGAGTTCAGTTCTCGAAAGCTATAAGGGAACTAAGTATTCCCTAAAGGTTTACAAATGTTTCACAATGAGTAAAAAGGGAACTAAGAGTTCCAAAAGAGTTTTGTACTAAAAGGGAATATTGATTCCAAAGGGAGCTTTTAAAGCTAAAAGGGGTTCAACAAATTATCTCAACCCAAAGAAAAGAAAGTTTTATTAAAAGTATGAGCTAAAGTAAGTTTTGGGAGTAGTATTGAGCACCGATGTGGGGATGGGAGTTCATATAAACTCAAGTCTCTATGTAACTCAATTCTTCATGTAAATAATGAAGTCATCATGGGAATTGACGGATCATACTTTTTAGATGATCACGTAAGTTTATCTAGTGGATCCACTAAGCAAAGTAAGGTCCTATACTGATGGCAAGGTAAAGGACAGTTCTGGCAGCATGGGCAAGACGTTATATCAGAACTTAGGCCCATAGTGGTGGTTTTCAGTTAGACAATCTCCCACCAAGCTTATATTACTTTCATATATAAGTAAAGTTGAGTTTATTATTGTTTTATCTTTAATGAACTAAGATTTTACACTGTTTTACCAGTTTATATATATATATATATATATATATATATATATATATATATATATATATATATATATATATTGCATGTATTCTTATTGCTTTAGGTTGAGTTGTTATCTTATGAGTTGAGCAGAGTCAATGTAAGTTCATCCTTACTCCACTTCAAGCTTAGAGTTGTTCTTAGCATTCCAACTCGCATACTCGTACATTCAATGTACTGATGCCAGTTGGCTTGCATCGTTTTGTGATGCACACCCAGGTACCTAGGATGCAGCGCTTCATTGATCTAGATCGAGCTCCAGAGTCAGTGGTGAGCCTCTTTGCATTCCGTAGGACATCATTATTTTACTAGTTTAGCTTTTAGGATGTTGTAGGTTCTGTCCCAACATCCGTCTTCAGTTAGTATAGAGGCTTCGTAGACAGTAGTATTTTAGTTGAAGTTTGTTTTCCTTGTTGAAATTTAAGTGTCATTTTGGCCAGAGTTATGAAGTATTTGTTTAGAACATGTTTTACATCTTCAATAAGTTGAGTTTAGTCTTCCGCTGAGCTAAGTAAGCCAGGCCTAGGGTTCGCTTGGGGGTCAGTCGAGTTCCGGTCTCGTGCAGGGTGTAGGCTCGGGGTGTGACATTAAATTTGGCCAATGAGAAAATCTCTCTGTCGGTTTTGGAGGTCTCCTCATTTTAAAAGACGGACATTTAGTTAAGTTTAAATTATTTACTTGTTAAAATAGCCGATGAAGAAATTACTATCGATTTCCATGCTCTTTCATGTTAATGAGACGACGTTTATTTTTAAATTATTATTTAATTCATTTATTTTTATCATATATATTTGGTACTAACACTTTTACTAAGAGTCTTTACAGGTACCTAGAGATGCTTTCAATTGGACCTATTCAAACGAAGTTCGAATTATATTGTTTTATTATTTATTATGTATCTTATCAACGTTAGGCAAATTTTAGGATGTGTCTTCTATTATTTTTTTATTTTATTATTTGTACATATTGCCCGTTTATAATACTTGTATATTATTTTAATTTTCTCCTTAATTTGAAAAAATGAATTCAGTCGGAATCCACATTTGTGGATTTCGAAGGGTGTCGAACACCTTCCCTTCAGAATAACATGAACCCTTTCCTAGAATCTAATGGTTTCGTAGATCAGTTAAATGGTTTCTTAGTTTTTCCTAAAATTAGGTGACGACTCCTTTTTTAAAATTCATCTATTCATAAAATTCTTTTAAAATTTAATTAATTGATTAATTTTCGAGTCACCACGACATTTCGCGCTCTTTGAGTAGAGTAGGGATGTAAACGAGGATAAGTTTTCTGAACCAATAGACTCGCTACACCTCTATAGAGGATACATCTTGATGTATAGGGACATTATAGAGTGTGTCATCATGATAGGAGCAGATACTTCCTTACTTTGGTTGATGATTATAGTAGAATGACTTGGACTTTTTGTTGAAATTGAAGAGTGATGATATTGTCATATTGAAACAGTTTTTTATATTAATAAAAACTCAGTTTGGTGCAACTATCAAAGTTTTTATAATTGATAATGGTACAAAGTTTTTTAAACTCAGAATGTAATGCTTTGTTTCAAACTTATGGAATGATCCATCAGAGTTCTTGCGTACATACACCTCAACAGAATGGCTTAGTTGAGAGAAAACAGAGAGATATTCTAGAGGTTGCTAGAGCAATAAGACTTCAAGGTCATTTGCCTCTCAAATTTTGGGGAGAATGTGTTCATAATGTTGTTTGCATCATCAATAGATTGCCACTGTATGTTCTGGATGGTAAATCGGCTTTTGAGTTATTGTATGGTAGAAGTCCTTCTCTACAACACATGAGAATTATTGGATGTTTATGTTTTGCAAAAACTCTTACCAAAGGTGGCAAGTTTGAGCCTAAGTCTATGAGGATTGTTCTCACGGGATACTCAGCCACACAGAAAGGATACAGACTCTATAGCTTGTTGACTAACATTTTCTTTGCTAGCAGGGATGTACAATTTAGGGAATCTATTATTTTTTCGTTTCAGTTTCTAAAACTGGCAAGCTGAAATTATTTACATCTAGGTTATGAACATAGACTCATGCCCCAATCCTGTTGTTTTTCCTAATCCAGCTCCTATGGATCATCCACCTACTGACATTGTTGAACCTCTTAATGTGGTTCTTGATGACAATTCTCCTGCTCCAGTACCCCATGTCCCTTCAATTGGTGTGAAGCCTAGAAGATCTATTCGATTGATAACTCGGCCATTCAGTAATAAGCCTCACACTAGTTCTTCAAATAAATGCCACTATCTTATGTCCAACTACATGTCCAATGCAGGCTTGTCTGGTACATATCAAACTTTTTTCACCAAGCTTACTTCCCTCAAGGAGCCTCTAAATTATGATAATGCTACTATGGATCCTAAATGGATTCTAGCTATGGATCAAGAACTTCAGGCTCTTCAAAATAACAACACTTGGTCCTTGATTGATTTACCTCCTCATAAGGTACCCATTGGATGTAAATGGGTGTATAAAATCAAGTACAATGTCAATGGTGATGTTTATATATACAAAAGCAAGGTTGGTATCTAAAGGTTACAACCAGAGAAGAGGGCAAAGATTATCAAGAAACTTTTTCCCCAGTGGTTAAAATATGAATGGTCACAGTGAGGGTTGTTCTAGCTCTTGCAGCTTCTCAAAATTGGTGTCTTCACCAAATGAATGCATACCGCATGGAGATTTGCTTGAAGAGGTGTGTATGCAAGTCCCACAGGGATTTCCCAGTCGGGGGAGAACCAAATATGCAAGCTAAAAAATCCTTGTATAGACTCAAACAATCTTCAAGAAAGCGGAATTTGAAGCTTACTGAGGCATTACTTGATTCTGGCTTTACTCAAATTAATTATGATTACTCCTTATTCACAAAAAGATTGGATACAAGGATGGTGGTGATACTAGTTTATGTAGATGATCTCCTGATCACATAAAATGACCACCAACTCATTTTGGAAACAAAGAGGACACTGCAACGCAAGTTCAAAATCAAGGATCTTGGTGAAATGATGTACTTTCTTGGGATTGAGATTTCCAGATCAAAGCATGGGATATTGATGAATCAATGAATGTTTGCTATGGAGTTAATTACATAATTGGGACTAGCAGGATCTAAACAAGCAACTACACCTATGAAATTCAATCAGAAGTTGACAGCAGTTGAATTACATGATCTCACAGGAGTAAAGGGAGATGACAAGTTAGAGGATACAGGACCATATCAGAGGTTGATTGGAAAGCTTCTGTAATTAATCATGACTAGGCCAGATATATCATATGTCATTCACACACTCAGCCAATTCATGCACTGTCCAAAAGAGTTCCACATGGAATCTGCCTTAAGAGTTGTGAGGTATATTAAAAATGCTCCAGGACTTAGTGTTTTTATGAGTTCAAAGCGATCAAACAAACTTAGAGGTTTATGTGTGCTGGGAAGCATGCATTCATTGGTCTCTTGGAAGTCTAAGAAGCAAACTACTATATCTAGAAGTTCAGCAGAAACAGAATATAAAAGTATGGCATCAGAGGTATCAAAAATACTGTGGGTTGTTGGGCTATGCTAAGAATTGAATATGAAGATTCAACTGCGAGTAAATATACAGAGTGATAGCAAATCAGCAATACAAATTGCTGCAAATCCCATTTTTCATGAAAGGACGAAGCATATAGAAATAGATTTACATTTTATCAGGGAAAAATTTCAAGAAGAAGTGGTCAAGACTGAATATGTTCCTTCGAAGGATCAAGAAGTTGATCTATTTACCAATGCTCTAAGGAGAGGACAACACGATTATATTGTAGACAATCTAGGGCTGATCAATGGTTTTTCATCACATAGCTTGAGGGGGGAGCGTTGATAATGAGCAGCACATGGATTGATGACATTGAGGTTTTACCTGGATCAGTGACATAGCACAAGTTAGTTCGTTAAGTTGATTATTACTAAAACGGTTAGCGATGTACAGTGGATGCAGATTAATTAGTTAAGAAATGTACAGCTCATCTAGATTAGTTAGATGCTTTTTGTTGTTGTACATATAAATAGCTAGATACAACTTTGTAGGACATATGATTGGAATCAGAACTTTTTCCCTTTCACTTTACTCTTCTTTGAGCTTAACAACTCTCTCTTCATGTGAGTTAAGTTCTGTGTTTCCTCCATTGCTGGAAACTTCTGCATACTCATGAATATATATATATACTAATAATCATGAAAAAGTATCTCGTTGAGGAATTTTATTTTGTTTTTGTTTTGTGTGACAGATTTCTCTTGGTCATTAACCGAATGGCATACTCGAGTAATACCATTATTCCCCGATGGGATTTATACTATGACCATTATAATGTTTCTTGTTTAATTTTGTTGTTGTACATGTTTTAAACTCTAGTTTTATATTTTTAGGGTTTAACTCTTGTTTTTGTTTCCTCTGTATGGCATCATTGGATGAGTTCACTCAACACTTCTCTTTTCCCCATTTATAAGAATATTGCTAACCACCATATTGATGTATTGGTATTCAATGTGTGTTGCCTCTATTAGACATTTCGTTGGAATTTATTGGTTTCTAGTATGTCTCTTTATGATCTCTCCTTATTGGGTTTTTCATTAATCTTCTTGAATCAACATGTATATTCTTATAATTTGGCATACTCTCTTTGCTATTTATTTTTATTGGATCATATTAACATTTTTCTTCTTCTTTCAATACATGTGACACCAACTCGAGTTCATCCTGGACTCTATTTCCTCCTTTTGCATTTCCACAGGGACATAAAGGTTCAAGATTCTTTTATCGAGTAAGCTAACTTTGATAAATCTATGAAAGAGTCTTTGGAGACGATTTACAGGTATCAGAAAGCAGAAAATGGGTTGTATACATCTGATATACACTGATATACAAAAAGTATATAGAAAAGGGGTTTTGATTAAATTTCAAAAGTAGCAGGGAATATGGCCCAAGAAAGGCCGAAATTCAATATCTTCCTTTCTCTTAAACTATTTAATTGTGATTATTTATTGTTTATTGTTTGTTAAACTAACTTTAAAATTGTTAATTAGCCTAACTAAATTCCCCTTATGTTTATTTTTTTAAAAAATAAGATCTCATTTTTATCAACTATTATACTTCTATGAGTTATATTTAGTCAAAACCCTTGTTATTCATTCTTCAATTAATTTAAGATGGTTTTCAAGCTTTAATTAATCAAATTGGTTCAAATTATTATCAAAATAATTCCAAAAAAAATTAGTTAATCTAGTTATGTTAAAATTTTCATTACTTGTAATTTAATTTAAATGGTTCAATTAAGGTCTCATTTTCATAAAAGATAAAAATTGTTCTTTGTTAATCTATTTTCTTCAATTAATCGAATATTGTAAATTATTATATTATGTTGAATCATTTTCTTAAAAAATAGTCAAAAATGTATTTAACCTAAGTCGTAGGATAACCGCATGGTAGCGGGCGCTTCAAATTCCTTAAAAACCTTCTTGAAGCGTAAATAAGAACCTCTTACCCATTTTCTCTAAACTTATGAAGATTTAATCTGTTAAAATCTTTTTAAACTAAGTTTCTTAATTTCTTTAAAAGATTAAGTGGCGACTCTTTTCTAAGTATTTTTCTCAAATTGTTTTATACTTAAAACATTTCAATAAATGATTTTTCTAAACATAGCAAAATTACGGCATAATAATCTCATCACCACACAAATTAAAAAGAATTTGCACGTGCTTGGCCCATGAAAAAAATCAGGTATGGATGCACGTCAGGGATGTGTTGAGAATATAATTAAATAATAAAAGTATATTATCTATAACAGTTTAAACTTTTAGATGAGATGACCACACACTTGATAATGCGCAACCCGGATAAATAATACTATTTTACTCTAATACCTTTGCGCTAACATATTTATCTCTATTTGTTTCTCACCCCAACTAAATTGCCTTTGGCTACTAACTGTTAAAAAATGACAAAAGTCCCACATCGGTGATTAAAGAAATGGGTGGATTCCTTATAAGACTTGGGCAATCCTCCTCCCTTTGAGCTAGCTTTTGGGGTGTGAGTTAGGTATAACACCTAATTTCACATAGTGTCAGAACAGGGTCTATCTCACCCGCTGTTGGGGCCTCCAAAATCAAAATTGTCGATGCACCAAATGCTAAGCACTGGCCACTGGGCATGAGGTGGGGTGTTAAAGAATAACAAAAGTATCACATCGGTGGTTAAAGAGATGGGTGGACTATGTGAAATTAGATCTTATGTCTAACTCACACTCCAAAAGCTAGCTCAAAAGGAAGAGAATTGACCAAGCCTTATAAGGAGTCCACTCATATCTTTAACGACTGATGTAGGACCTTTATCATTCTTTAACACCCCACCTCACGTCAATGTTTAGCATCTGGTGCGTGGGCCGTTTTGATTTTGGGGGTCCCAACATCAGGTGAGACTGCCTCCGCTCTGATACCATGTAAAATTAGGTATTAGGCCTAACTCAAAGAGAGGAGGATTGTCCAAGCCTTATAAGAAGTTCACTCATATCAGTAACCACCGATGTGAGACTTTTGTCATTCTGTAATACTAGTCATATTCTCCACCGAAAGCAACGATAGCATCCGATAGTTCCAGGTCATTGGACTAAAAATTATCGATGGAATACATAAAAGTTATTCTTGTTTTGTTTTAAATTTTATATTACATAAATTGATTAATGGATAACCCAATGGATAGTTGTTAAGTCGAATCAAATATAATTGATATCTTGTTAGTTTGATATCAATTTAGAACATGTATAAAATCAAATCGAGCCACCCCATGAGCATCTTTATTAGTAAGTCATTAGGCTTTAGTCTTTCCGTTTTAGGTCCAATCACCTCCATTTTCTCTCCCCCTATCTTCTAAATAAGAACATGATTAAGTGAATTGTACTCAAAAGTTCATTATTTATGGGGAAAAAATTCCAACTTCAAAGCTTTGATGACTTATAATCGTAGTGAGAGTTCGTTTTTTCACTTTCAAATCACGTAGATTAAAAGGAATGGCGAAATTAGAACAAAATCACATGAACAAACATTGAAGGTATTGCAATTAAAGACCCGTTAACAACCATCAAAAAGTTTCAAAGCTTTGAATTCAAATAAGGGAAATAATTGGTGTTTTCGAAATTGTTATTTATTTGTTTAAACTCAGTGTTGTTAGTTGGTACCATCCATTAAAAATATTCTTTGGGGTTTATATCTCAATCTAAAGGAGTTTGGCGATGATTAGATATAACTATTATTGAAACTTCATATTGAGACTTTAACAGGAAAACATAAATTAGTTGCATGCAAAAGAAACTATAGTATATACAAAAGAAAGCAGTTGTACACAAATCAATAGTATATTTTGTTTATGTATAAAACGAGAAAGAGAGAGAAAGATAAAATAAAACTGGACAGGGGAATATTTGTATTGTCTAATTATAAGTGTATAGGAAGAAGATATATGTATTTGCATGGGTATATACAATTTTCTCTCGCTTTATACAAACAGAAACACAATTTTATACATTTCGTTTCTGTTTGTATAAGGGATAGAGGCGGAGATGGCGAGAAAAATCTGGGAGAGTGGCGAACGAGATTTGGGATAATGGAGAGAGGGAACGAAGATATATGTATATATACAAAAAAAATTCGCTTTATACAAACACAAACGCATTATACATTTGTGTTTGTATAAAAGCAAGAGGGAGTGGTCGAGAGAGGGAGAGTAGAAAGCGAGAGTATGAGGGAGAGTGGTGACTGACAAACAGTTTTGATGGAATGTATGCCTTCACTTAACGAGTAATGGACCAGGTCCCTTACTTTACTTCAGAAAATTACCAGAGATTTAAATGCAGTAAAATCAACACAATGATTTTACGTGGAAACCTCCTTGCTTAAGGGAGTAAAACCACGACCTGTCTCACAGGATTTTCAATTGTTTTCACTAATATTCAAAAGCAAAAGCGAAACACGATTACACCAAACGTAAGAAAGAGTTATCAATCTTACCGTTAAGCAATAGACCTCTATTGCTCAACAAGCCAAAGTAGAAAAACAATCTACCCACTAAGCTATCCCACCTGGACAACCTAGACTTTGAACACAACACACCAATTCCTTTATAGATTTAGGAGTGGTTTACAATTTAAGAACAAGAGAATAAATTCCTAAACAACTAGACGAAAAGCTCCAGATGTTGTTGTTGTCCTAGGAACGATTCTGCCTTTGCTTTGTATTAGCCTTTGCAAGAGTTCTTGAAAAGTGTTTATCAAGTTGCAAAAACTAGAGAGAAATGTTTAGGAAAGTGCCTTTTATACGGGCAAGTCACTTTCCTAAACTTCTTTGGCATTGGCTGGAAGGGTCACACTTTCTGACGTCATCGAGAAGTGTGCACCTACTTTCTGCACCATCTCCAGCTGGCAGTTGACTGGCTCGTCATCATGAGAGCCTGGTACCTCTATTAGGTCCCTGAGTTTTGTTTCATCTGCAATACTTCGAACAATACACCTGCAATACTCAAGTAGAAAACTCGGTACCTTTATGAGGTCCCTAAGTTTGTCAAATCATCAAAACTACAAATAACAAGTTTGCTACATGGCACAATTGAATCAAAGTGTGGTTATAGCATTTAATTTGATTTATTAGTTTGTCATTATATATAATTTTATCAAAATTATATGGAAAAGAAATTGTATGCAAATTATACATAGTTGTATGCTTTGACCAGATGAGAGAGAGAGCGCGCTAATTTTTTAAAATAAAAAAAATCAAACTAAATAATGTTAATATTGTCATATGTTTACGAATATAGGGAAAATCACCATAAACCCACACATTTGTTTAGATATATCAACTTATAATCGATTGATTTAATTTTCACCATTAACAACAATTTATTAAATTGCAGACTTTAAAAGTATATAATTAAATGTAAAATAATAATTATACCTCTAATATTGCGGTAGTATAATTCTGCTCTTTGATGTACATGTCTATTTTGATTAAGGGTCGAAAACAAGCCCAAATATAGATAATTCAATCAACTAAGGGTTGGACATCAAAATAAAATGAATTAGGTTCAATAGGAATTAATCAAGTCTTAAATCATTTTAAGCTAATCCTCAATTGAGAATAATTTAATAACCAAATTCAACTTATTTTTTAAAAAAATATTTGCATTGATGTAATGTATATGTCACGCTTCAGAAAAAAAGGAGTAACTAACACTCAATATCCTATAAGACCGATTTACCACTAAAACATACTAGCTAAATAAAACAGTGAGACAAAAAAAATTGGGCAACACAACCTCTAAAAAGTGAAGCCTGGACCACTGACGGTTATGACCTGAAAGAGAACAAACCATACAACAATGGTAGACAAGTAAAAAAGATGACGATATACTACCTAGCCGACGAGGCCACAACTGAAGACATGCCTACTTACACACACATATATACATGCCAAGACTATTGGCGGGAGGTTGAAACATACAAAAGAAAACCCAGAATATTGTGTCCACTATAGCCTCTATGAGTGACATAATTATCGGGACAAGGCCCCGACTATACCCAACTGTACAACAAAAGTAAACATCCTCCGACAACCCCAAGATAAAATGGATCTTACCAACTCACCTGAATCCTAGGGGGTGGGTCGATTAGAATCCCTGTTTGTACCTGCTCGAACAAAACAAAAAGCAGTGTCTCCATGAAAAGGGACGTCATTACGAATAAAAATGTACTGGTATGTAAAGTGGAAAATAGAATCATAAATATTTACCTTAAAAAAGGGTAATAGAGATACCACCTGAAACTGAAACTCAAATAATCTCCATGGTTGGCATTTGGCCACCTAGTACTAATATATGCATAGTATGCTCGTATAATCGTGTGACGTATAATCGTGTGTGGTGAATACATATATATGTATGCATAATATATATAACATATATATATATATATATATATATATATATATATATATATATATATATATATATATATATATATATGTATGTATGTATGTATGTATGTATGTATATATGTATGTATGTATGTATGTATGTATGTATGTATATATATACATACATATATACATACATACATACATACATATATATATATATATACATATATGTATATATGTATATATTTATATATATATGTATGTATATATGTGTGTATGTATATATATGGTACGTACCTATAAACAGTTCATAATTTTCTTAAATTGGAAGATTTTCCAAATGGTCTCAACTTGACGAAATGTCCGTAGAAATTCATAAAAACAATCATACAATAGTTTTGGGACGATTACCTTAGTTAACCAAGTGTAAATCTTGAAGAAACGCCAATAACTACAGATTTATATCTTCAAAAACTAGCTCCAAATGCAGCTAATAAAAGGGGGAAACGGCGGTGCAACTTTTAATGGTAGAAATCGTCAGACACTAACCTGCATCATGTAAGAACTCCGTAGGAACCTCTCTTAAGCTTTTTTTCTGTTTTGGAAAAATGAAATGTTTTCATGGCTTAAAACGTTGAGTTAGACCGACATACCATATTTTTTATCCGACTCGGATCGCAACCCGATTTCTGCCCGGGCAGTCTGTAGTAAAACCCTCATAACTCTTTACTTCGATGTCTGTTTGATACGAGGTTTTGTTCGTTGGAAAATAGACTCGTAGGCCTTTGATTTAATGGTTAGTAGACCTTCTAACTCCTTATAGATTAGGAGAAAACATCCAATATATTTGACCAAAGTTAAGAAAATATTACTAGAGAAACTTTGAAAACTTTTGCCGACCTTAGTTTCTCTACTTTTCTTGATTTCGCTAATAGAAGTTTCTTACTTTCCTAGTAGCAAAACTTCACATACGACTCTTGTGCTATTATAATACCTCATAACAAACCCTTCTTAGAATGTTTTACGGTCATAGGCTTATTCAGAAAGTATGGAACAATTTAAATATTTCAAACGTGCAACGTACTACCCGAGAGTCATTTCTTTAATCATGGACTTTGTTTGAGGGGTCCGTTTGACCTAAAACTTTAGTTTATTTCCTTGATATTGTCACCTACTTGTAATCTTAATCTCCAATATACGATACAAAGTCATGTACACCTCATATACCCATGCCACACTACGCCACATATATTATGCGAGAATAGAGAAAAAGTACGTGATCTTACAATATATTTCTATATTAAAAATATGAATTGTTATCTATTGTGTATCTTTTAAGATTTATTTATTCATTTATAACTTTTTTTAAAAAAAAAGATCTTAAACTAAAATTCAAATTGTGGATATAAAAAATAAATAACATGTTAATATTATTGAGATTGAGAAGGTCAAATGACCCAATACAATTTTTAAGCATATTTGAGCTCAAAATAAACTTGAGCAAGTCATGATCCAATTTCTAATTCAAATCATTTTAATATCTTCAATTTCAATCATACTCTTTTTGACAAAACCATAATTATATTTATATTATATAGACACAACCTTTTAGATGTGTCAGTGTGTTACACCTTGAATTATAAAAGATAATGTATGTATGTATATATGTAATATATCTAACTACAGAAATATGGTAAACTCAGCAAACTTGTGTCTGCGGTTTCAACAAAAGAAAATTAAACCTTTAAACATTCAAATAAAGAAAGAGTGCAGGAATATTGAGAGATAATGTCTCTATATCAATAATCAATAGTTTTTCAATTCTTGTTCATGGTGCGGTTCACATTATTTTTAATAGCATCTTTAGATTCTTCAGCCTTGCCTAGCACACTGTCTTTCACTTTTTGGGTTGTGTCTTTAACTGATCCCCATGCTTCTTGTGCTGTTTCTTTTGCTTTTCCAGCCATATCTTGTGCTGCATCTGCAACCTTTTCTCCCATCACCTTCGTTTTCCTCACCGCCTGTCACATAAACTTTTATATCAGATTGATGTACGTATGTGTATCATATGTAATTTTATTCATATTGGTGCACGTAATTCTCATCATATGCCACGAGACTAATGTAAGAAATACCCAAGATTGTACGTCCTTTGGTTTCTACTACATGCTGGTAGAAATGTTAGAGTGTAAATGATTACCTCATCAGCAACAGAGGCAGTCTCATTTGTGACTTCTTGGGCGGCTTTTTTGGCCGTCTCAGCGCCTTGTTTCGCTGCATCGGCTCCTTTTTCAGCTGCGTTACGTGCCTCATCTTTAAATGCCATCCCTAGGTGTCGTTTACCTACCTGTTGATTAACCACACATTTATCTAATTATACATAATATTTCTAAAACTATAATCTTCAAATAGAGTTTTAACATACATTGCCAATAAATGTTGTTTATACTATTAGATCATTTGAAATGTAACCTTTCATAAAACAAGTACTCCCTCCGTTTCAAAAAAAAATGATCTAGTTTGAGTTGACGTATAGTTGTCTGGTTCTAAATATATCAAATACACCAAAATGTCATTTAACCTTGTGACTTAAACATGTCACATGAAAAGTTGAAACTAAAGTGTGCCAAAAAAGAAAATGATCATTCTTTTTTAAACATTCCAAAAATGAAAGTAATCATCACCTGGAAAGGTTTGGGTGTTACACCAAGAAAAACCCTAGTTCTTAAAGGGTTATGTCCTATGATAGCTCTTGCATTTTGGAGCTTTGTAAGAGTAGGTGCTAGATTCATCATGCTTGCCATTTCTCTCTAATTTATTGTATATTTTTTTTTCTCGAAATTGATTTGATTTTTCTTTTGAATTTGTTCTACTAATTGGAAGGGTTTGTATGTACTATATAAATAGGAAGAGAGTGATGTGAAAGTCCACAATTTCTTACCTGTTTTCCGAATTTGAAGTTACCACTCACTAAAACCTTACAAGAGAAATGAACGGATCGCTCTCTTCTTCATTACCACTCATTAAATTAATCCTTTTAATTTTAATTTGTCTAGAAGAAGATACATAAATAATGTACCTTTCAAACTGATTTTACATTTTGGGGAGTTGGGCATTTTATCACTTGTTTACAATTGTAATTGTCGACATTGAACTGATATCAGGGCATTTTAGCACTTATTTACAATTGTAATTGTTGACACTGAACTGATATCAGGGCATTTTAGCACTTATTAGTCTCTTCTCTAAGATAAGTACGAATTAATTAATAAATACTAAGAGTTCTAATAATTAATACTGGTGTGTTTGGTATAACGAAAATATTTTTCAATTTTCTCATGTTTGGTTGTCTTAAATGTTTTCAAAATTAACTTATTTTCCTTAAATTTAAGAAAAAAGACTTACCTTAGAAAAGTAAGGAAACATTTTCTAAGAACACATTTTTAACCTAACACCTCAACTTTTCATCATAACTCAACTCTCGAGTATCGATTTTCTATACAAGTATTCAATATGACTCTTGAACCCGACTCGCAACCTCTATTCAAGATCTAACTCTTGAGTTCTAGATTGAATCGTAGTGGGATCTCTTGATACGATTAGAGTTCAAATTTTGATTTAGGTCAGAGTCGGATCCTGAATCAAATATTAGGATGAAGTTTCAAGTTGGATGTCGGAGTCGATTTTTGGGTTGAGAGTAGAGATGGAGTACTCAAATTTTAATATTTGCATAGTATTCCAAAATTTAGAGATACCGTACAAGATGCTTATTAGTAACGACAAATCGAATCATTAAATGAGGACCAAAATGTTAATCAATGAGGTGATTTGTGTCTTTTATTTTATATATAGAGAGAGAGAGCTAGCACATACTTAATATATATTATTCATTTATTTAATTATGTGATGTATAATAATAGAATCTTAAGAGTTATCAAATTTTTAATATAATTTTTAGATATTTTAAGTTGTTAATTATTATAATTTATATTTCATGCATTTCATTTTAAGTGATATTTTTTGAATTTCGAAATTCAATAAGTCTATTTTTAACCATAAGTTTTCATAGATCTTTTACACATTTTGAATTATCAATTATTATGACTCACAGTAATTTTACGTAGTTTAGAAATATATAAATTTCGTTCAAGATTTCATATGCAAATTGCTGATTAAACTTAAATTGTTTGATTCTAGAAAAATGAAAAATATACATAAATTGAAAGAGAGAGAGTAGTAGTTCTTATGTAACTTTTAAATCATATATGATACTCCCTATGTCTCATTTTATATGATACTCATTCAAGAGTCAACTTAGTTTTATATGTCTTTTAAATTTTAAATTTGTTAATTATTATGATTTATAATACTTTTTATATCATTTTCAAATAATATAGTTATTTATTTTGTCTCAATTTATATGACACTGATAAATTTTTGAGGGCCAATTAAATATTTGTATGTCTTTTAAATATTTTAAGTTGTTTGTCATTTATAATATTTTTATGTAATTTTTGAGTAATGTATGTTGCTTCATCTTTTTCAATTTATGTTGCACTGACAGAATTTTGAGATTTATAGTATTAATATAATTTTAAGAGTAACTATTATAATTTATAATAATTTTATTAGTGAAAGGGGGAAAAAGTAAAAGGAGGTGATGCAAAAGCTGTTTGAGAAATGATAGGGTAATTTAGTCATAATACTCAACAACAGTATACAACAGTCCAACGATAAAATTTCTTCTGACCTACAATGTTGTTCCATATTAATTAAAATTATCAAGTTACCTTCGAAACTGCCAGGCAGGGATATTGACCTCCTGCCCGGTTGAGCTGCTTAGCATATCATTGAAATAAGTCTATATATCCTGTATAAAGTAGGTATACAACTTGTTAAAGTTGTGTTGGTATATCAAACTCCCTTTTTTAAAATATGAAAAATAACCAACACAACTTTAACAAGTAATAACTACTCTAACTAATTGACTTGTACATATATGTAAATACGTTAGCTCATTAGATTTATGAAAAAAGAGTTTCGATTTTGAATTGATTTGGTGTGTGTGGTTGGGGCATAATAATGATAAATAGGAAAGAGTGTTATAATTAGCAAAGGATTCATGTTGCACAAGAAGGGAGGAATTAAGTGGATGCAATTGTATTATCTTAGTTAATAGCCAGCAACTTACTGACAAAAGCATTTACTACTACCCTTTGAAGGTCTTACATTAGCTGTCATTTTTATTTCTTTGATCTCTGCAGAAGAAGAAAATGTTATTTGATGAACTGTTTTCCCTCTGCACATCATTAATTCAAATGTTTAAATGACTTTTAAATCGTTTTTATGGTGTTGGTTTCACAAATTAAGGGCAGTAAATGAATTAAGGGGTCGTTTCTATAGTGTTTTGGTAATGTTCATATTAGTTACTTCACATTTATATTAGTTATTTTAAAATTGTTTCTTACATAATGTTTGATTCATATATTGAAACATAAGAATTTGACTTGATGAGACGTTTGTGAAAAAAATAATTGTTCATAAGAAACAATTTTATAACCTCTTTTGATACAAGTTCTTTGATTTTAACCCCTTTTGAGTTGTTGGATGTGAAAAAAATGTCATTTTGACGTAGGAGACATGAGAATGGTGAATCCTTTTGTGGATCTGCCGGTGAAGCAAAGGAAAAATTGTATAAAATAATAAATTATTAATTATAATTAAATAATATAATCATAATTTGATTAATTCAAACACCTAGAAAATTATTGTGTTTAGTCTCTTTCTGAATTTTTTATTATGACAAGGAAAATCCGCAGTCACTATACTTGAGGGTGCGCACAGGCTGAAACCTCCATTTCTATTTAATAGTTCGTAAATCACATAGGAAAGGTAACCTGCACCAGGCGATGAGCTCGATCCATGAACCCCTTGCTTTCGCTAGCAAGGAGTTTCGAACTTGAGACTGCCAATATGGAAGACCCAAACTCAAATCATTGGGCCACCCCGGCCCGAAGGATCCTCTCTCCTTGAATTTCTCGCTCGTCACTCTCATTTTCTTATTTCGCTATCTCTCCCTCGCCTCTCTCTCTCTCTTTATACAAACAAATGTATAAAATGTGTTTGTATTTAGATAAAGCGAAAGAAAACTATATATATACATATCTGATCGTTTTTCTCTCTCTCCAGAGAATCTCGCTCGCCACTCTCCTAGGTCTCGCTCGCCACTCTCACTTTATACATACATAAATGTATAAATTACGTTTGTGTTTATATAAAGCGGGAGAAATTGTACATACAAATACATTAAATACAAATGCAAATTCAAAAACATATATTTTTATCCAATGCACTTATAATTATACAAATACAGATCTTCCCTGCCCGTTATCTTTTGTCTTTCTCTCTTTCTTGCTTTACACTAACACCAATTATATAATTGATTCTTTTGAATACGCATACCGAAATATATTATACAATTGTTTCTTTTGTATATGCATATTGAAATATACATATTGATAGTCTTTGCAAACATAAAGTTAAATATACATATTGATAGTCCTTGCAAACATAAAGTTTATTATAAAACACAATTATACGACGTATAGCTACAAAATATAAATATGATTTTTATGTTTGCTAAATCTA
The DNA here is from genome assembly GCF_036512215.1 of Solanum lycopersicum. Classification (NCBI taxonomy): domain Eukaryota; kingdom Viridiplantae; phylum Streptophyta; class Magnoliopsida; order Solanales; family Solanaceae; genus Solanum; species Solanum lycopersicum. The sequence continues at coordinate 57,614,798 of NC_090808.1, forward strand.
AACCAATTTTTGTGATTAATAATTGATTTTACCATTATTTGTTTAATATTTTGTTTATTTTATTTGGAAATTGAAAAATTGGTAAGTGGAGTTGGAGAACATCTTTAAAGAAATTTGATAAAGAAAACAGAAAATTAGAAGGAAAAAAAAACAAGTGGTGTGAGATGACGCGGTGATTCCCACGTCAAATATTTGAAATACATCAATCATTCAAGAAATGACTTAAATATACAATTTATTTTATTAAATTTTTTAAATTTTCTACCTTTTGAAAAAAAACCTTAAAAAATTCTTCTTTTTTTTTTTTATTCTTGTTATATCACTTAATGTGATAGTATTAGTCGGAGCAATATGTTGAGACACTATGAATCAGGATAATTTGAAATGTATCTGAATTTTATCAAATTTAAAGAATTATTGTAATTTTGTAAAAAAATAAGAATATCAAGTAATTAACTCCTAACATTATAAAATTTACTAATTTTTATAATTATTCCTTTATCCAATACTATGTTTTGGCATATTTCTCATACATATAAAATAAAAATAAATTATGTAAGTAGGTTCCAGAGAGGGTCGATAGGCCGGTTGCTCAGTAATAACTACTCTAACTAATTGACTTAGACCATCTTTTTAACACAATACTTTCTTTTGACCTATACACCTTTCTGAAACATGACTAAAAACAAACTTCAAAATTTAATACTCAAAAGAAAGAAAACAAATAGACCCTCCCCACCCTCTATAAAGAGCACTGAATGCACTAGCTTAGTCGATAGAGTGCGCAAAAATAATATTAAAATGGTGTTATGTTTGAAATTATGTTTTATGCATTTTTTATATTAAAAAAATATATATTGCATTCTAAAAAAAAAGAAGTAAATATTTATATATAAAAATATCCTTCACAAAAATAATGGAACGGATATGAAAAAGTTTTTGAGGGGCAATTGTGTTTTGAGGTTGGTTTATGTATTTATCAGTTCGATTTATCAATTTTTTATTTTTAAATATGTTAAATCAATCAATTTTTCAACGGTTTTGATCCTTAACGATTCAATCTTTTATATAACCAATAAGAAATACTTATAAAACAATATATGATTTTTTTTTCTGTAAATTTAACTTTACTTTTGGATTTAACATTTTATATAACATAAAATTGTGAAGTCAAAGTCACTTTAAAGTAGGTGTTTACATGGTTGGGTTGGTTCGAGTTTTTAAATATCAAATTAAATTGTTTATGTCGAATTTTTAAATCTAGCTATAAACCAAACCAAACCAATAAAACTTGGATTTTTTTTGGATTTTCGGGTTTTTTCGAGAAAGTATTCATACAAACATATAATTTACTTGTAATTCAAATATTCTTCAGTCCTACCAAAATACAACTATCTAAGGTGTTTCTTAAAATATAACACAAATAATGATATGGTTAATATATATATATATATATATATATATATATATATATATATATATATATATATATATATATATATATATATAACAAGTCATAATGAAAATGATCATAATTTAAAAGTACTAAATCATGCTAAAATAAGTTTGATAAGTATTAGCTACATGACTAAAATATTAAAGAAAATTAAAATTAGATTATGTATTTCAATTGTCTAAACCAATGTAAAATCAAAGAACAAATATTCAATAATATTGTCATTCTTAGTGTTAAATTGATTTTCTTTTTGCATTAGTATTAATTTGATTTTGATTTAAGTTTTATTATAATTAACAATACATGTGGACTAGAATCTCTATGGAACCATCCAAAATTCTAAGGTTAAAACTTGAAATAATATATTAAAAGAAAAAAACTATGAAAAAGTATAAGAAATATTTAAAAATTGTATCAAAGTAGGTATATTTATGTGTAAAATAAAATTTTGAAATTATATAAATAATGTCGGGTTGGTTTGGTCTTGGGTTGATTTTCTTTAGTTAAAATCAAACCAACCTAAATTTAGTCGGGTTTTGTTTTTCAACACCAAATCAAGTCAAACCAACTACTAGTCTATTTTTTTTCCGGGTTGACTTGATTTGCGATTTGGTTCGATTTTGTATACCCCTACTTTGAAGTATGAATTGAAGGCTAAAGAGCAGATACAATAACTAGTAAGGTATTAGATTATATTTAATATTTATGAAGGGATACAGTAGTAAATTACTAGAATTTTAATGGTTTCAATTTAACCAATAATTTAAGAAAAAATTGTATATAATAGCAAACTATTAATTCAAATTAAATGTTATAGGTCAAATATAATTGGATTTAATTGTACCCTATAACAAACTATTCCTATTTTTTCCTCTCACCCTGGTGGAATCTCGCTCATCACTCTCGTTTGGTGGCAGTCTCGCTCGCCTCTCTTGCTTTTATACAAACACAAATGTATAAAATGTGTTTGTGTTTGCATAAAGCGAGAGGAAATTGTATATGTATATGTATATATATATATATATATATATATAGAGAGAGAGAGAGAGAGAGAGAGAGAATTGTGCAGCTATTTTTTTCTGTATATGTATAGCGAAATATATATATTTATGTTTACTATGGAGCGTAAATATTCAAACTATAACTATAACATACAAATATAATTTTTATGTTTGTTATATATGAATTTTACACATAATTTAATATTAAAAAACTGAAATCAAATCAATAATCAAATAAACCTTTTATAAAATCAACGAAATCATGTTAACTCAATGACAATAAACTTATAACATTTATTTGGTTCGATTTAATGACGGGTTAACCCCACACTATAATGTCAAATAAATAATTTCCTTAGCCAAGTATGATTTGGCAAAAAATATTAGTATAAGTAGGTTCCAGATAAGGGTCCACAGGCAGGTAGGTCAGTAATAAACCAATGGAACATCTATTTAAAAAAACGTTTTTTTTTTTACCTATACACCTTTCAGAACTAAAAATAATAATAAAAAATTAATGTGCATGTTATATCCCTCCACCCTAAATAATTTTTCATCGACAAAAAGAAAAACAAATATCCCTCCACCCTAAATAATTGTTATATACAGTTTAATTTGTCTCAAAATATTTGGTGTTTTTAAATATATATGAAGCCACTAGTAATTGGTGATGTTTTAACTTATATTAAGTGAAACTTATAATTAAAAATGGTTAAATGTGTTAGTGATCTCTATATATGAAGAGTATTTCACTTATAACTAAAACGGCTAAATGTGTTTCTAGTGTTTGACCACAATTTAATAAATATTTTTGGCAAGTTATTTTTGACTGATATTTTGGGTATTGTTTCATCACGAATTTTATTATAGTTTTTGGGGAAAATATTATTTGTTCTTTTATAAAATAAAAAATAATAATTTATACCCATATGTTGAATGTATGCATCCATTAGGACCTGGTCCTGTATGCGGTTTGAACAAACAAAAAAAAGAAATACTGAAAGTAAAGTTTGAACAAGTAACTTTACGTGAAAACCTCCTTACTCACGAAAGTAAAATCACGACCTGCCATAACAGAAATTTTCAAACTGATTTACTCAACTTCACAAGTAGCAGTAAATCACAGTTTACAATATGAGGTTAACATGCTAAACTCTCCACTAACTAATACCTCCTATACTTAAAAGGAGCATAAGTAGATACAACACTGTCCGCTATACTAATCCAGACTGATTAATATAGACTTTACAAGTAAGACACCAAGTTACACCTAACTATGTTCTTACAAAAATTCACACAAGGATGAAACGTTTCAATCATCACGAAATGATTCTTACAATATACACATGAATACAAACACTCAAAATAGTAGATGAAACAACAAGCACGAACGCAAATTATCAGATGACTTGCTATTTTGAAGCTTGATTTTCTCTCCTTTGAATAAATGATTATTTTGTTGTTTGAGTGTTAAATATATCAACAATGAAAAGCTATTGTCCACTGTACAAACTGTTGGGTTATATTTGCCCTGATTTCTTACCATAAATAGGTTTTCTTTTTAGGAAAAGTTTTTGGATTGACTAATTCTTTTCTTGTAGGAAAAGGTTTAGGACTCTATAAATAGAGGAATGTTTTTTCTAACTTAATCAGCATTCACAATATAGTCTTAACGACTTTGAGAGTTTTGGTTAGGGGGAGAATTTGTGGGTCACAAGCTTGATACGTTATCACTTGTGTGAACCTCCCATGTATTCCGAGTGAATTGGTTGAGGTTGTTTCTCTTTGTATTTTGTACTCTCATATTTATAGTGGATTGCTCATCTCCTTTGTGGGCATAGGTCGATTGACCGAACCTCGTTAAATCTTTGTGTCTTTTGATATATTTCTCGTTGTCTTCTTACTCGTGGTCTTTTGAGGTTTCTTTGCTAGCTTCCGCGTTTACACATGCTTATTTGCGATCCTAACAAGTGGTATCAGAGCCAGATTCAATTATGGAGTCAGGTTCAGTGGTTCGATAATCGATGATTGAACCAGGTTAGAAAGAGGTGTTCATCTTGGCGGGTGTAGTTTTAACTGCAACCTTTTTTACAGTAATGAAGATTTTGTTGGAGAAATTGTTTCAGAGAGGTTCTCTGTATTGAGACATAAATTTTGCAAAGGAGATTATGGAGAGGAGAAGGAAGTTGTTGAAAATTAAGTGAAGAAAGTGGACAAATTTATTTTGTCAGAAATTCAGGCCAAGGTGGAGATTTGTTGGGTTATATTTGCCTTGATTTCTTACCATAAATAGGTTTTCCTTTTAGGAAAAGGTTTTGGATTGACTAATTCTTTTCTTGTAGGAAAAGGTTTAGGACTCTATAAATAGAGGAATGCACAATTTAGTCTTAACGACTTTGAGAGTTTTAGTTAGGGGGAGAATTTGTGGGTCACAAGCTTGATACGTTATCACTTGTGTAAACCTCCCATGTATTCTGAGTGAATTGGTTGAGGTTGTTTCTCTCTGTATTTTGTACTCTCATATTTATAGTGGATTGCTCATCTCCTTTGTGAACGTAGGTCGATTGACCGAACCACGTTAAATCTTTGTGTCTTTTGGTATATTTCTCATTGTCATCTTATTCGTGGTCTTTCGAGGTTTGCATTGCTAGCTTTCGCATTTACACCTTCTTATTTTCGATCCTAACACAAATAACTACGCCCATTATGATTGGTTAAGGACACTGTCTCCTCACCAACCACTGAGGTGACAACTTTCCAACTGTAGAGCATTTTGTCCAAGATGAACATACTCTACAGTAGAGCATTTTTGTAAGACTCCAAAAATGACTTAGGTGAACTAGAGTCTAACATGTTGATTTTGATGGTATAAGGTCCTAAATAGGTCTAATATATGGTATAGAGGTAGTAGCTAAAGTATTAGGTGCATTGGAAGTCAAACGTCAAGGGACGACTAAGTCGGTCGACGACTAAGCCACATATGCGCCTCATATATGGTTTTATATGATATTGAGTGATCCATGAGGTTTTAAGGTCTATAAATGATTTATTATAGCATGTATAGGAAGTTTATCGAGTTTCCTGGAGTTTGGAGGTCAAACGTCCAAGAACGTCCGTGATGTTCGAAAGATGTGCCTTGAAATGACCTTGTGTGTCTAGGTGTGTTTCGTCGAGTTTTACGTGTTAGTATTAGATTAAATTCATGTAAGAGGTGTTAAAATCATAGAATATTGTATTTGGGTTGGTAACGTCCGGAAAATTATCCCCAAGGACCATCCAAGGGTCCTTGAGGAAAAACCCAAACTCTATGTCAAGACTGTCCCAGGCAGCCCCAAACGACGGAGGCATCGACGGCTCGTAGACCAATCGACGCCCCGTCAATGGGTAGCATCGGTATAGACTTACTCTTGGGAGGAAGAAGGACCTTGATAAGTCTTTGACCCAACCAACGGATGGACAGGTCCACAAACGGTCTGTCGACTTACCACCGTCGTGGTCATGTCCCTGCAGGTAGTTTCACTACCAAGCTAGGGGTGAATCTGTAAATTCACCCCACTTCAAAAAATATACTTTGGCGGTTCCTAAGGGGTATATTGGGTATTTTAAATGTTTATATAAGTGTTAAACACATTGAAGACTTCATTCTTCAAAATCAAATTCCCAAAATCTCCATTGAAGTTCAAAGTGAAGGAACAACTTGGAGGTGACGTTTTGAGTGGAAATTCTTCATCAAAGTGAAGAATTATCATCATGGAGGCATGGATATTTATCCTTGAAACTCTCTTCATCAAGGAGCCCCAATTCTCAAGATGTTTTCAGATTTTCTAAAGTTTAATTGTCCAATTTCATGATTCTACCATGGGTTCTTGCATTAATGATTTCTAAACATTGAATAATGATTTAATTGATACTGTATTGATGATTTTAATCTAAGTTCCCTATGAACCCATGAATTGGATGAACCCTAGATTTTGACTATGTTATGGGTTATTTGATATTAACCTAATGTTGTTGAATTATAGTGTAGATTTCTATGAGCTTTCTAATGATGTAAGAATTGTGTTCAATTGATATTTAGGTTATCTTAGATTGTTGAATCTCTATTGAATTGACCTACTTTTATTGATTATCATAGTTTCTACATTGAATTATTGTTCATGGCCATTAGTAAGGGCCTTATGCTATTGAATTGGAGGAATTAGCATCAAGTTGAGGTGTTCAGGATGTTGAGGGGGTAAGATGTCCTATTTCTCTTATTTTGATGTTATTTATACTTCAATTATGTTTTAATTGGTATGGTCCACTTATGGTGGCGGTGTTATGTGAATTGTTGTGGCCTTGTCAACGTTACTTTATGCAATATGATGATCATGACCTTGTCGTCACTACTTGAAGTAATGTTGCTTTTTTGTGTAATTGATTATGTGAAGTATGATGATATATATCTACTTGTTAAGCAATGTGAAAGTATGTGTGATCTATTGATGTTATGTAGGTAATCATGTTAGACTATGACTATGAGCTTATATGTATAGTCTTAGATGTTTGATACATATTGTTCCTACTTGACTATATGAGTTATGATGGTTATATTGATAATGATATAGTAATGTATAGGATGACATTAAGAAGATATGGGTCATTCCTAAGTGCTTTAAAGAATGATATGCTATATGCAATAAAGTGAAAAAATGTAGTTTCTTGTTTGGTAGACTTGTGTCCCTTACTTGATATATGAATGAATGCTATGAGGTTGTTGACACCCAATTTTTGACCCACACTGGTATAAATTAATTATCGAGCTTCGTGAGTTTTTCAAATTGTTTAAGTTAATTAGTTTTATAAATCTTGCGAAAAAAATATAATAAATATATATATATATATATATGTGTGTGTGTGTGTGTGTGTATATATATATATATATATACATATATATGTATATGTATATATGTATATCTTAAGTTTAGAAAGTATTCTATTAAACTAGTTTACTTTAAATCACGACTATATTTTGAATCATTATTTTATAATTTAAATAGTTATGTTACTAAATAAATAGGCTCGTTAATAAATTTATACCAAATTCGTTTTTAAATCAATTGGCCATTAAATTTAACTCTTTTCCTTTAATCCTTTTTGAAGAACTAAATCCAGGCGGCCCATTTCTCTCCTTCTCCCAGCAGTCCATTCCCTTTACTTAATTCCCAGGCCCACCCGTTTTTCCCTCAGCCCAAACTAAAGTAAAGAACATCCCAAACTCCCAACCCATTAAATATTCTCATCCAACCCAACCCTTTAAAATTATAACCCGACCCAGAACCCGCTCCGACCCGACCCGAAGCCCTTTCCCCTTTCTTCCTCCCTCAGACCCCAAACGCGACTTACAGCAAGCAAAAAAAACGCAGCAATTAACAGACCCAAAAATGGAAACACGAACCCCCCACGCTCTCTCCCCCTCGCGTCTCTATCCCTCTCTCTCCCTCTCTCCCGCGCCCCCCTCACGCGTCCCCCTCACTCTCATCCTCTCTCCTACGCAGCTGCGCAACGGATCTTTGGAGCCGTTTCTCTTTCTGCAGATCGTACACTGGCAACTGTGAGGCTGGAGATTTTGTCCGTAGTGCCGAGATCGCGCCACGTAGCTCGCTAGTACCACGGAATCATCCTCACCCTTCACCTCGTCTCAAACTCCCTTCCCGCTCGAATCGTTTCGTATAAGATTTGAGGGTTTTGGGATTTTGAATTGGAATGGGCCTGAGTTGGGTTTCGTTCCAGCCCTTTTACCTTCAAGAACCCTAATCTCCTCTATAAATACCCCTCCGAAAAACGTTGAAGGGGTTGAAAATTTTTTTTTTGGAAATTTGGGGTGAGAACTTTATCAGCAAAGACTAAAATTCTGAAAAGCATTCCATTTGTCTTTCTTGTTTTATTTCCGAGGGCGTAAGGAAGAGAGGAATCGTATACATTTAGGTGTGAAATTTCGAAGAAGAGACTTCCGAAGGATCGAAGGTCTCAACTCTGTTCTCGCCGTTCACTGTTTCGTCCTAGTGCGTCGTTCTAGCATTGGTTTACGCTTGTTTCCGAAGTCGTGAAGTCGTCGCTTAGCCTGCTCGTCGGTTCCAGTCGCTGCTCGTAAACAGGTAACACCCATCTTGACTCTCGACTTCTAGTTGTATGTGTTGTTTACACTTTATTGTTTAGGTTGGTTTTAGCTGTTGTTGACTCGATGCACTGCAGAAACTGTTTGAAAGTTCGTGGTTATGTTGTTCCATTTCTGTTTGCTTACTGTTTTCCCCTTCCGAACACCCTCGTTCATGTTTGTTTTTGACGCGATGATTCCCTGCCACGAATAGCGTCTTCTCGAGTTACTAGTTCGAATCATTGTAGACGCCGCTGCTCGTCGACTGTTGTCCCTTTGTTTCCCCGCGAGTCAAGTGTATTTAGTTGTTATGTGTTAAGTCGCGTCCTGTTTTCGTTGCTAGATGAGATATCATATTTGTTGATTGTATCGTTCACTCTGTGAGTTTTTTGGTGTTGGTTCGGTGTTATTTTGAAGTGAAGTGGGCGTTTTAATCTCTGTCACATGTTAGCCGCGATATCGCTTTAAGGCTTGCCAAATTTATCTAGTATGATTGTTTCCATCGCTTTGTATACGAGTTGAGCTTAGATGCCATTTTACCTCGTGTGTGTGCTCTGTGATAGTTCTGTTTGGGTCTTGATTCTCTTTTCCTCCACCCCGAAATGGTTTTAATAGATGTTCAAGTGGGCCTGTATTTTTCATTTAGCCAATATGGTTTATCTTTTGCCTTAGCCTTCTCTTGTTCCGAGCTTGTTCCTTCTTTTACGTTCGAGAACGGTCTAATTTTGTAGAGTGTATAATGATTTTTTTTACCATAAGACGACTTGAATGCTTCTATTTCAGTATATATTGAATAAGTCTTAGGCTTAGTTGTTTCCTTTCAAAACTGCAACTCTCATTCTCTCATGCTTAGCCGTGCCTTTCTTTTTTTTGTGTTGTCTCTTTTTTAGCATCGTTTCTATCTGATTTTTGAGTTTGAGTTGTATGTTATCTGTTCTCACATGCGCCTAAGGTTTTAGAATCGACAAAGCCTAAAAGGGTTATATGCTTACAAGTGTTAAGTTACCTGTTAAATGTTAATTTTCTGTTTGTGTGCAAACAATCTTGGTCACTGTGTGTTTAAAAGTATTAAATCTGGCCTTAATTTTCCTTCAAAGTGGTTCACGCATGCAGAAACCTTTACTCATAGGAAAGTTAAAAGAATGGAACTTGTTAAAAAGATAATAATAAATAAATAAGTAAAACATAAATTTTAGCCCACATTGTGATTCTTGGAGTCGTGCTCAAAACATTTGTATGTATGTTACACCTGGAGTTTTGTTTCCTTTTTCTTCTATTCCCTTAGTGCTTATCATGAACTTCCCTCTAATCTATTGTTCAAGTATTATTTCATTAACAATGTCTGACGGATGTTAGTATTTTTATTATTTTATTTCCTCTCATAGATATTAACCACTTATCTTACTTTATGTGGCATGTAAAATCTGCTCGAGTTCTCCATGAACTCTCTCTCTCTGCATTTCGACAGAGTCGTAAAGACTCATAATTTTATCATCGAGTCAAACCTATAAGGCAAGCATATGAGGATCAAAGTTCCAAGAAGATTGAAGGAATTCGAAGGCGTCGGATTAGAATACCCTTTTTTTATTTTATATTTTTGCATTCTATTTGTAATGGACCTAAGCCCTCTTTTATTGTTATTTTTGTAGGTTTAGATTAGGACAGGTACGAAAGAAAAATGGGTCAAAAACCCAAAAGCAGGTGGGTCCAAGTTTCGGCCAAGGTGAACAGAAACCGAAAACTTGGACCCGAATCTCTCTCTCTCTCTCTCTCTTTATTATTTGCTTTACGCTTTTTACTTGAATGTTGTTAGTCTAGAATTAGGAAACTCCAACCTCATCGAACGTCTTTGTTTTATTAAGCTCAAGTAAAAAATATTTGAAACTTTGAAAGATAGATGTTTAAGTTAGGAAATCACTTAGAGTTAAAGTTTTAACTTCAATAAAATATTCTAAAAACAAATTGGAGAATTCGTTTAAAGTAAGTTTCTAATAAAGTTCTATAAACAAAAGAATTGCAAAAGTTAAAACAAAAATAGTCAAATATTGTTAATCGCCGGAAAACCGTAGTTAGCGGAGCGTCTTAGGTGCTTTAAACACCTTCCTAAGACGCTAATAGGAATTCCGAACTTCTTTAATATTTTCAATCGATTTTTTCTGTTATGTCTTTTGAAAATTAAAGTTTTCTTAATTTTCCTTAAAAATTAAGTGGCGACTCCTAAAAAGTCTAAAATAAAACAAACTCTTTTCGAAACCAATTTTTCGATAAAACAGAAATGGCGACTCCGCTGGGGATTTTGGAGGATTCTAACCTTAAGATTAACGTATTTGATTATTTGTGATTTATTGTTTAAGTGTTTAAATTATTTAGATTTTAACTGTTGCATGCATAACATACATGCTTCTGTCAAACGACACTTGTTACATTTTTTACTAAAGGACGATTATGCAGGTTCGCAGTCGTTCGTTAACCAAAAATCTTCTCGGGGCACCCTGACGAGTGTAGTTGACTACTTGATAGTCAACGATCGTTAATTGTCCCAGCCCAAGTAGTCCGCTTGGGTTACCCATTCCATTCTAAACACAACCCACTCTTAGTCAAACTAGGATAGAGCGAAACCAAATCCCGAAAAATAGCGCATTGGCCTAAGATGACCCGACACCCAAGGAGTGTTGGGCCCATTAGAAAAGTCCACCTTGAGTCCAAAGAGCCTACGGCTCGATTGGACGTTCATGTTTGTTGTTTAAATTTGAAGGATGTATTGCGTGTTTAACTAGTTGTTGTATCGGGGGGATTGAAAATTAACTAGTTGTATGTTTTTGTAGATGTCAAATCAATTCCTTCACTTCAAAATGGTCACCCAGGCACCCGACATTCTTCGAGTGTGGTGGGGCAATCTTAAGGAGTGTCAGAAGAGAGAAATCTCGATTTACTTAGGTCACCTACCTTCGATAATGAACTTCAAGGTATGACCCATGTTTATCGAGGTCATTACCCGATTTTGGGACGATAAGAAGATGGTCTTTCAATTTGGAGACGTCGAAATAACACCCACATTAGAATAGATCAAAGACTGCCTTGACTCGATTGGGACATGTGGCAAAAGATAAAACCTCCCGATCATCACATTCTCCTGCCAGATAGGCCAACCGAGGCTGAACTAAGAGACATATTATCCTTAGTGAATGCGAATTGGGTAGCGACTCACAACATTCCACTAATGAGGTTTTTCGAGAGGTGGGGGCACGACAATTATTTTAGACTGTTCCCGGATGAATTTCATGATCACAGTACTTGTAGGCAAACTCAAGCTATCGCTTTCTCTGCATGTCTTTTGGGAACTATGGTGTTCCCTAAAGACGAAGGAAAAAAGATCGACACACGGGTAGTAATGGTAGCAAATGCCATGTTCAGAGGAGTCGGCAGAAAGTCTGAAGAAAAGAAATACTACTGCTTGGCCCCAGTCATCTTGTCCGAAATTTATCGATCCTTGAGTCTGTGCAAGAACGGGTTCTCGTTTTTCCAAGGTTGCTATATCTTACTCCAATGGTGGTTGACAGAACATTTATGTAAAAGAGACAACCTCCAGCCATGGGAGTCGGCCGAACCGAGTCAAACAAGTCCTCTCGATAATTATGAGTTCTACTTGAGCATCCGTAAATTTCCAATTCACACCACCAGGGATGCGTGGGCAAGGGTATTTTATGATTTGAAAGAAGGAGATATACAGTGGGTATTACCGAGCTTCAAATCCCAGATGGTAGCAGCACAAGGGGCCAAACTCCCATTTTTAGTCCTTCCCGGCATCAGAGGGTTGCGTCCTTACAACCCGACGAGAGTGATGCGGCAATTTGGGAAAGTCCAAATCATACCCGTCCAAGGAGATGCCAACTCTTTCATAGTCGATTACAACGAGAAGGACAAGATACCTTTCGCTAAAATTATCCTCCAGGAATGGGCCGGACGTGTCAACATGAAGTGGGAGATTACCGAAGACAGGTATGGAGCTGGGTATATTGACGAATACAAGACATGGTTGCATAATGTTTTGCATGGTGTAGTGGATCCAACACCACGCACGGGTCGGAAAATCGAAGACGTGGAGACAAGGCTCCAGATTAATGCGTACCATTTTCAGCAAGAGTGGGACCGAAGGGAGCAGGAATTTCATAAGAAAGAACAGGAATTTCAACAAAAGGAGCAAGCGTACCAACTCCAGGAATTAGAAAATCAGAGACTTTTGGCGGTGACGTCACAAGAATTAGCTGACACAAGGACTTGTCTAACGCGTTTGGACACTATTCTGGATGAGCAGATGAACACCTTACGAGCCGTACCAACATCTTCGAAAGCTGCATTCGCTGAGCCATACGTGTTCACACGCAAGTGCATTATCCGAGAAGAAGTGGAGAAGGCCAGAAGAGGAGTTGGATCATCGACCTTTTGACTCCCCTGCGTGGGATTTATTTTATATATGTATTTGCACTACATCCCCTTCCCAAGATGTATCCCGTTTGATTTTGGTTGTGTAATGAACGCTATGACATCTAGTGAAATTTGTTTCGTGGGTAATATTACTTATTAAATGGCGCAATACATCCTTCAGATCGCTAGGCCTACCCTTGGCACAAAAGGGTCACATGCATGTTTAGGACACGATATATTTGTTTAAATGTTTGTGTGTTATGTTGCTTTGAATGAGGATATCATAGACCCACTCCTAGCCAAAATTCCAAAGAGTACACAGAAGTCACTATTCCAAATGTTCGACCAAATTCCCAAGTCTCAAGTTTCTCACGAAAAATCCATCTCCCATACCATAAATCCTAAATACCGTTCTATCATCTCAGGAAAGTTGAATCATCGCTATGGATAAAGGCAAGAACGTCCAGACGGAGCTCACTAAGGAGGAATTGTGAAGAAAGATCGAGCGGGTCACTCGAGAGATTCAGAAGGTTAAAGAGGAAGGACTCAAGGTAGAAATGACCACGACAATCTACAAAGCTGCGGTCACGACTTTGGATGAAGATCTGGCGTCGCAGATGAGAAGAAAGAAGGAGGTTGAAATGGAAACTGAAAGCCTAAGGAAAAGGTTGAACTTGCTTCGTTTGGAGATACACGAAGGAAAGGCGAGAGAAGCGAAGATAGATATTGAGACTGCCGTGTTGTCGGCCAGAAGTGCGGCACTCGACGAGGAATTGGCGACCCATAGCAACTTAAAGGGTGGAAAATACCTTGCCCGTGATCAGGGAGCAGATAATAGTGGCCTCAGTTGTGAGGTAATTGAGGGAGATGATGAAGAAGAAATCGTCTACAAGCCTCCATTTCCGACTGTCTGAAAGGAAAGGAATGACGCAGCCACAAGACAAGAAATCGCCAAAAGTTGTCTTCTAGAAATTTCAATGTTGTTTTTCAATTCCCTTGTAATCACAATGAAAGAATGAATGAAAATTTTCCATCCTAAAATCCGAACTACGTTGGGCCTAAATTCTCCCCGTGAGATACGTAGGCAGCCTTCCCGGCCCGGCCCCTATCACAGAAAATTTTCATTCTCCTCCATGTTTCGGAGATACGAAGATAAGATCAACGGGCATCGCACGATAGCTGCAAGAAGACCATAGCTCAACGTGATTCAACTTTACCGAAATAATGTCAAAACAAACAAATTCCTGTTTGTTCAAAATATATTTCCTTCCTCATTCGTGGGTTAAGATATCCTCAAACAAAGCGACTTGTATGTTTATCTGTTTTATGTGCGATATTATGCATTTTATACTCTGGATATGCACTAACAAATTTGCCTTTGAGTTGTTTTTACCTCTCAGGTACCTTTTACTGATCTGTGTCGATAAAGCTGGCAGATCACCCCTACTTCACCAAATCAAAAGGTCCCGCAGATTCCTTCCCCGGACCAAACGCAAATACAGACATGGGAGACGACAAAGAAAAGTCAGCCTCACGGACGTCGTGGTGGCTCAGCCTACCGCGGCAGAGTAGAATGAGCTTATTGCGCAGTTAATGCAACAGATAGCAGATCTGAGGGTAGAAATGCAGCAAAGGCAAGATACGCCTCCACCGGGGTTTGGCCCTAACTTTCTCGATGCAAGACCTCCTACGTACTTCCCCTCGTCCAACGCGGATCCTACTCAACACCGTCCATCGACACCCGTGCACAACCCGTCCGGGATAGATATGACCACCCAAAATCCCCAATACGCCTCAGTCTCCTATCAAACTCCCTCACCACTTCCAAACAATCCTCCACAAATGCCACCACATCCCCAAAATACTCAAGCAGCCCCACTACCCCAAAATCCTGCCGCCTTCAATTCCCAAACACCGCATCCCCACTTAAACCAAAATACCAATCCCTAAAATTATCCACAAAACTATCAAACCGCACAGAACGTCCCAAGCCCTTCCATAGCTCCACCCCTCCCCAAAAGAACCACTTTCCAAGTCCCTGTCCCGGCCGAGCATGAGGTGCACGGCTCCGAGTTGGACCATTATGAGGAGCAAGAAAGAGAGTGGAGGGCGAGGGAACAAGCGAAGGTAGACATAAAGGAGGAGATCAAGAGGGCAATGAGAGAATTGCAATGTACTCCAGACGTAGCCGGGTTAAGCTACGCAGAACTATGCATCCACCTAGACTTGAACCTACCTGAAGGGTTCAAGATCCCAAAGTTTGATACTTTCGGAGGGGTGGGCAACCCCATGGCACACCTAAGAGCGTACTGTGACCACCTCGTGGGAGTTGGCAAAGACGAAGCGTTGCTGATGAGGTTGTTCAGCTGAATCCTATGTGGTGAGGCCCTGGAGTGGTTCACGTCACATGAGACTCGACAGTGGCCCAGTTGGAGCGCACTGGCTAAGGATTTCATTGACAGATTTGCATACAACGTCAAGATAGTCCCTGATCGGTACTCCTTGGAGAAGATGAAGTAGAAACCCACAGAAAGCTATCGAGAGTTCGCGTACAAATGGAGGAAGGAGGCAGCGAGGGTGAGGCCTCCGATGACAGAGAAAGAGATTGTAGAGGTGTTCATACGGGTGCAGGAGCCCGAGTATTATGACAGAGTCATCTTATTAATCGGCGCCAAGTTCGCCGAGATAGTCAAGGTAGGTGAGACTATCGAAGATGGCCTGAAGTCGGGAAAGATAGCCCGGGTGTCTGCATCGCTTGGGTCTTCCGGACTGGTAAGGAAGAAAAGAGAGGAGGTTAACGCTATCTCACACGGAGGAAGAAAGGCCCCTAGAAGCTTACCACGTCCCCAAGGCCGCTCCAACCCTCCATCAAAGCCTCATCAAGCCTACCGTCCACAATCAAATCATTCCCGCCACTACAATGCTGCCCTCACTTATCTAGATCCCCATATATTGTCGTATCAGAACCCACCCCAAATTTCCCAAAACTTTCCCTCCGTATACCCAAACTACCCCCAAGCTTATCAAGTCCCTCCCCCTTATCACAATGTCGCTCCCAGCTGCGCTAATGTACAACCAAGTTATCGAGCGCCTTCTCCTGCATATCAAATACAAACCCCAGCATATCAAAGCTCCCATCCAAATTACCAAGCTCCAATGCCAAACTACCAAACAAAGCCCTACCCCAGAACCCAAGCTCCACGCCCAAATGCCCACAATTACCAACAAGTCCCTCCCCCTCAACAGAGCGGGTATAATTCCCCCCGCCCCAGGTTTGAGAAGAAGCCCTTTAGAAGCTTCACCGTGTTGGCTGAAAGCAGAACCAAGTTGTTCGAAAGATTGTTTGCGGTCGGATACATCCATCTCGTGGGGCCCAAGCCCGTGGATGTCAATTCCAGATTCTATAGACCGGAGCAGAGGTGCGCTTATCATTCCAACAGTGTTGGACATGATACAGAAGACTGTATCAATCTCAAGCACAAGATCCAGGACTTGATTGACTAGGAAGTGGTCTCCCTCCAGCCTGCGGCGCCAAATGTCAACACGAATCCATTGCCAAATCATGGGGGATGAAACGCCAACATGATAGAAATTGACGAAGACGGGCGTGAAGCCAAGAGAATTACTCCTGTTGTTCAGGAAGACTTGGAAAAGGCTGTCGCTTCTTTGAGCGTCAGGGAAAAGGGAGAGTTTGTCATTCTGGCACCTGCAAAGGCTGTTGCCTTGGTGCCCACAAAGACTCTCGCCAAGCCCAAGTTTGTTATTGAAACGGTCGTGGCTCAAGTCATGACCAGATCTGGAAGATGTTACACTCCTGACGAGCTTGCTCTCGGAGGACAAAAGAAAGATCATACCAAGAAACCGATCAGCGAAGCAGAAGCTCAGGAGTTCTGGAGGAGAATGCAGCCCAAGGACTACTCCATTGTCAAACACTTGGAGAAGACTCCAGCCCAGATTTCATTGTGGGCCCTATTGATGAGCTCCTGGTCACACAGACAGGCTTTGATGAAAGCCTTGGATAACACGTATGTGCCCTCAGGTACGAGCAGCGACAATGTAGCTGCTATGATTCACCGAGTCATTCAGGGACACCGCATCAGCTTCTGCGATGATGAACTGCCGGCCGAAGGGAAGGGCCAAAACAAAGCTCTACACATCACCGTGATATGCCGCGGAAAGATCGTCAACCGTGTTTTGATAGACGATGGATCTGGCCTGAACATATGCCCCTTGTCCACACTGAAGCAGCTGAGGTTTGACTTCGGAAAGTTGGAGCAAAATCAGGTCAATGTGAGAGCATTCGACGGTGTGCAGAGAGACACGTTGGGAGCTGTAAACCTGACCATCCAAATGGGCCCCATGGAGTTCGAGGCAAAATTCCAGGTGTTGGATATCGACACCAGCTATAACCTCCTTTTGGGTAGGCAATTCATTCACATGGCTG
The DNA here is from genome assembly GCF_036512215.1 of Solanum lycopersicum. Taxonomy (NCBI): domain Eukaryota; kingdom Viridiplantae; phylum Streptophyta; class Magnoliopsida; order Solanales; family Solanaceae; genus Solanum; species Solanum lycopersicum. Next base: position 57,632,260 of record NC_090808.1, read on the forward strand.
GATCCGTCCCCTCCACTCTCCACCAAATGATGAAACTGGTGTGGAAAAATGAAGAACTGGTTATTCAGGGTGAAAAGGGCCACTCAGGCAAGCAGGTGCCAATCTTAGACGAAACACCGCAAAATTTGGATTTTTACACGGTAGAGTTGGTAAATGCCACCGATGGGGGCTTGGCCCCACAAACTCCCATGCCGGCCGTGTACAGAATGATCGCCATGGTGATTCTACAGAGCGGATTCGAACCAGGTTTTGGATTAGGAAGGAATGCACAGGGGATCATCGAGCCAGTTCCGGTCCTTACTACAGGATCAAAGTATGGTTTGGGGTACATCCCTACAGATGATGATTTGAAGATAAAGAGGAAAAAGCACCAAGAGTTTACTAAGCCAATCCCGCCTCTCTATCAATCCTTTCCGGTCCAGGAGCATGTCGAGCCTGAAGACAACGGGGAAGGAATCTGTGGCCTTTTCAGGGAGATTAACGCTGTTATTGAGGAGGAGGTCGACCCAGCTGGCATTCGTGATGTGGAACCAGGGGAGATGTTGCAGAATTGGACTTCTACGCCAATCCTAATGTCCCGGACTCTTGGGTAGAAAGGACTTATTTCATGCATAGTAAAATCGGTGGTCGTCCAGAAGAGGCCCGAGACCCAAGTTCGCATTTTGTTTGATTTAAATGAAAGCCTCCTTATTTTGACTTTGTTTATTAAATTGCTTGTTATATGTTACTTTTCTAATTTTGTCTGTTTATGATTTCAGTAACGTAAGTTACAAGCCTGCCAATGTCACGTCATGTCATGAGCTAAACAAGCAAAATGAGGCAAATGACGATGAGGTTGACGACTACGAAGAAAGTGGGGAACCAGACCATGTTGCAGAAGAATTTCGACAGTTCGAGAATCTACATAAACCGAGTCTGGAGGAGACAGAAACGGTGAATTTGGGAGATTCAGAATGTGTCAAAGAGGTTAAGATCAGCACCCACCTGAATGAGACTCATAAGGAGAGCCTGGTTCATCTGCTTGCCGAATACAGGGATGTGTTCGTTTGGGAAGTCGTTGACATGCAAGGGTTGAGTACCGATGTCGTATCTCATAAGCTTCCTATCAACCAGGATTCGAACCGGTGAAACAAAAGACTCGGAAATTCAAGCCTGAATTGAGTTTGAAGATTAAGGAAGAAATCACCAAGCAGATAGAGTCTCGACTGGTAGAAGTAACGCAATACCCAACCTGGCTGGCCAATGTCGTTCCGATCGCCAAGAAAGATGGAAAAATCAGGATTTGTGTCGATTACAGAGATCTCAACAAGGCTAGTCCAAAGGATAATTTCCCGTTGCCGAATATCCATATTTTGATTGACAACTGTGCCAAACATGAGATGCAGTCATTTGTGGATTGTTACGCAGGTTATCACCAGATTTTGATGGACGAAGAAGATGCAGAGAAAACGGCCTTCATTACCCCTTTGGGGGTATATCACTACAGGGTGATGCTGTTCGGCCTCAAAAACGCCGGTGCCACTTACATGAGAGCCATGACGACTATATTTCATGACATGATTCACAAGGAAATTGAAGTGTACGTGGACGACGTCATAATCAAATCCCGCGAGAGTTCGGATCATTTGACGCACCTGAGAAAATTCTTTGAACGTTTGCATCGGTACAACTTGAAGCTAAACCCCGCCAAATGTGCTTTTGGAGTCCCAGCTGGGAAGTTGTTGGGGTTTATAGTCAGCAGAAAAGGTATTGAGCTCGACCCTTCCAAGATTAAAGCAATTCAAGAGTTGCCTCCGCCGAAGACGAGAAAAGAAGTGATGAGTTTCTTGGGGAGGTTAAACTATATCAGCCGGTTTATAGCACAATCAACAGTGGTATGTGAGCCCATTTTCAAGTTGTTGAAGAAAGACGCCCCAACTAAGTGGATTGAGGAGTGCCAGACCGCTTTCGACGCTATCAAGAGCTACTTGTCTAATCCACCAGTATTGGTTCCTCCACGAGAAGGGAGTCCTTTGCTACTGTATTTGTCGGTTTCAGATAGTGCATTTGGATGTGTACTGGGTCAACATGATGAGACAGGGAAGAAGGAAAGGGCTATCTACTACATCAGCAAGAAATTTACTCCGTACGAGTCTCGCTACACTTTGCTAGAGAGAACATGCTGTGCTCTGACGTGGCTTGCCCAGAAGCTGAGACACTTTTTGTCATCGTATACTACATATCTTGTCTCCAGAATGGATCCATTGAAGTATATTTTCCAGAAAGCGATGCCGACCGGGAAGTTAGCTAAATGGCAAATGCTGTTGAGTGAGTTTGACATCGTGTATGTGACTCAGAAAGCAATAAAGGCACAAGCTTTGGCTGATCATCCTGCGGAAAATCCCGTTGACGAAGAGTATGAACCTCTCAAGACATATTTTCATGATGAAGAAGTGTCATTTGTGGGTGAAGATATCTCTGAAGCTTATCCAGGTTGGAGATTATTCTTTGATGGAGCGGCGAATCACCAGGGTAAAGGTGTTGGAGCAGTCTTGGTATCAGAATCTGGTCAACACTATCCTATGGCAGCCAAACTGCGATTCAACTGCACAAACAACATGGCTGAGTACGAAGCTTGCATTCTCGGCTTGAAAATGGCCGTTGACATGAACGTTTACGAGTTACTGGTTATTGGAGATTCAGACCTCTTAATTCATCAGGTTCAAAGAGAATGGGCTGTGAAGAACCCGAAGATTGTACCTTACGTACAGTACGTACAAAATCTGTGCAAAAGGTTCCGCAAGATCGAATTCAGACATACTCCCAGAATACAGAATGAATTAGCTGATGCTCTTGCCACCATCGCTTCAATGATCAAACACCCGGATACTGATTACATCGACCCATTGGATATAGACTTGAAGGAACATCCAGTCCATTGTTCACATGTTGAATCAGAACCAGATGGTTTGCCTTGGTATTTCGACATAAAGAAGTACTTGGAGTCTGGAGCATATCCAGAAGACACTACATCTAATCAGAAGAAGTCGATACGTCGTATGGCCCTCAATTTCTTTCTGAATGGAGAAGTCCTGTATAGGAGAACTCCAGATCTGGGTCTTTTAAGATGTGTAGACGCTTCTGAAGCTGTGAGACTTATTGAACAGATGCATGCTGGAGTTTGTGGTACACACATGAACGGGCTTACTTTAGCAAGAAAGGTTCTTCGAGCCGGTTATTTCTGGATGACTATGGAGAACGACTGTTGCAAATTCGTGCAAAAATGCCACAAATGTCAAGTGCACGGCGATTTGATACGGGTGCCGCCTCACGAACTTAATGCTATGAGTTCACCTTGGCCATTTGTAGCTTGGGGAATGGATGTCATTGGTCCTATAGAGCCAACCGCTTCCAATGGGCATAGATTCATTTTGGTTGCCATTGATTATTTCACCAAGTGGGTGGAAGCAGCCTCTTACAAGTCGGTAACCAAGAAAGTGGTGGTTGATTTTGTCCGCAACAATTTGATATGCAGATTCAGAGTTCCAGAATCCATCATTACTGATAACGGTGCAAATCTCAACAGTCATCTGATGAAAGAGATATGTGAACAATTTAAGATTATTCACCGAAGGTCAACCGCTTATCGCCCTCAAATGAACGGAGCCGTAGAGGCCGCCAACAAGAACATCAAAAAGATTCTGAGGAAAATGATTGAGAAGCAGCGAGGTTGGCATGAAATGTTGCCATATGCTCTACTAGGTTATCGAACAACCGTCAGAACATCGACTGGGGCTACTCCATACTTGCTAGTATATGGAACCGAAGCAGTCGTACCTATTGAAGTCGAGATACCGTCACAAAGGATCATCCAAGAAGCTGAGTTAAGCAACGCTGAGTGGGTTAGCAAACGGATTGATCAACTAGCTTTGATTGATGAGAAGAGAATGATCGCTGTTTGCCATGGCCAGTTGTACAGACAGAGAATGACTCGCACTTTTCACAAAAGAGTAAGAGCCAGAAATTTTGAAGTTGGTCAGTTGGTCCTTAAGCGTATTTTTCCTCATCAAGACGAGTACAAAGGAAAGTTTGCACCAAACTGGCAAGGTCTGTACATGGTTCATAAAGTACTATCGGGTGGTGCTTTGGTCCTGTCAGAGATGGATGGTGTTGTATGGCCCAAGCCTATCAACTCAGATGCTGTCAAGAGATATTACGCTTGAAGTTTTGTTTTGCATTTTCTGTTATTTACTTGTAATCGTTCTGTTTGCTTGTATTTGTTCAATTTGAATTATTATCCCTCTTGTAACGAACTACGTCTGACCTGAATTCTCGAGAATGAGATACGTAGGCGGCCTATGTCGGCTTCGGTCATCCCATTTACCCTCTTTATTGTTTTTTTGTATCTGAACTACGTTCGACCTGAATTCTCAAGAATGAGATACGTAGGAGGCCTTTGTCGGCCTCGGTCGGTTTCTTTGTAAATTTTATTCTTGTTAACCTTTAAGGAGAACTACGTTTGACTTGATTCCTGCCTCAACGGGATACGTAGGCTCCACAAGGACTCGGTCATATGTCTCGTAAATACTATTTTCCCCTTCTACAATAGAAACTGGGATAGAATTTTTGAGAGGGACTCAAAAATTCTCCAGAAGGAACCTTCTCTTCAGCGGATCAAACTAAAGACATTTCGAATTTGCGACTGGGACAGAATTTTTGAGAAGATCTCAAAAATTCCGAGATCTTTTCGGTTACAATGGAAAGATGAGCAAAATACTAAACTGGGACAGAAATTTTGAGGATGGCCTCAAAATTTCATCATGGGTCTTCCCTACAAGTCCGGAATGCCTCTGAAATTCATTCAACAAGCGTCGGACTCAAAGAAGTTCGTTAAGCCTTAAATGACATGACTTGGCAGTGACTTTTTCGAGATACTATTTCTTAAAAATTTCTTCTTTCTCTTAAAAATTTCCCTTTTATATTTCATCTGTTTTGGCATAAGATATTTTCTTATCTATCAAGAGTCGGGAAATCTGGAAATCAACCGGAGATATCAAGACAAGGAGCAAACAACCGAAGGGATCGACACAGGTCAGTATGTTTAAAACTGACAATTTTTCTGTGGATGCAGGTTTATAGCTTTGCTTCGAAATCGACCGAATTCTTCCGACGGATGAATACGGAGAAGGAGAAAACTATCTCCAAAGCCAGTGATTTTATTGAAAGCAAGAAGCATTTCATATCGTTTATGCCAAGATGCTTGTGAATGTGTTTGTTTATTTCAAGCCATTCCCCAATATATGAAATTTACAAAGTGCCTGGCCATATTCAAAGGTGAATCAAATAGGAATCTCAGCGAAGATTTCACGATTTCTATAGAAGACGCTATTTGCATTGCTTTATCAAAGCAAGATGATTATTGTCGATCAAGACAATGCATTACCTCAGAAGAGACAGTTATGCAATTATTATTTTATCATTATCAATCAAGTCAATATATTATTTGGAGGTCGTCTAGTCGTTACTATCCACGGGGGCGATATAAATATTCATGCATAGCGGAATCATGCATCGCGGAATCATGCATAGCGGAATCATGCATCACGGAATCATGCATCGCTGGAAGTTGTGCATCACGAGAAGAATCCATGCCTCGTTGAAAATCATGCATCGCAGAAATCATGCATCGCGAGTCATTAATTATGCACGATGAGAAGATTTCATGCCTCGTCAAAATTTATACATCGCGAGAAGGCGGAATCATGCATAGCGGAATCATGCATCGCGGAATCATGCATTGTGGAAAATCATGCATTGCAGAAAATCATGCATCGCGGAAATCATGCATCGCGAGTCATCAATTATGCACAACGAGAAGATTTCATGCCTCGTCAAAATTTATACATCGCGAGAAGACTTCATACCTCGCTGGAATTTATGCATCACGAGAAGAATCCATGCCTCGTTGAAAATCATGCATCGCGGAAATCATGCATCGCGAGTCATTAATTATGCACGACGAGAAGACTTCATACCTCGCTGAAATTTATACATCGCGAGAAGACTTCATACCTCGCTGGAATTTATGCATCACGAGAAGAATTCATGCCTCGTTGAAAAGTCATGCATTGCAAAAATCATGCATTGCGAGTCAACAATTATACACGATGAGAAGGATTTATGCCTCGTCGAAATTTGCGCATTGCGAGAAGATTTTATTCCTCGCTGAAAGTTATGCATCGCGAGAAGATTCATATCTCGCGGGAATTTACGTATCGCGGGAATATATTCATGCCCCACAAGAGGACATACACGGAGAAAGAAAGAGCAGTATTTATCCATCGACCTCAACCACATTCTTTATTTCGATAAAAGAAAACATTAAGAAGAGCATCAAAGATAACGACAAAAGAGACATCAATATCGCATCAATATTTATTTATTTATTTTATCGTCAAACGAAGAGTGCACTAAAGATTTTATTTACAAAGCACAAGGCGTAAGATTTATTTGCTAGATATCAGATCGATCGAGTCAACGTCGAATATTGAGGAGAACGATGGAGTGTCGACATAGTAAAAAGACACTATCTCCCACCCTAATTGCATTCTTTAAGCTGACGAGTTTCATCTCAGTCTTTGTCGAGACATCCAAAAGGATGAATTCTCCAAAAAACCACAGGTGCGGACTACATCAAAAAGGATGCAGCACAACGTGGAACTTTTCTTAGCAGCGAACTGGGACATAGTCCGAAGAGGAATGTCAAACTCTTAGGACGCGAGCAGAGGAGCGACTTCCACCACAATCGAACCACCCTCTCGAGGCATGTCGGTCCTCCTTTAGTTCTGTCAGTTTCAGTCTCGCATCCGGAAGTATCGATTTATCGGAAGCAAGTTTTCAATCTGAGTGACAATGCGCCAAGAGCTTTGGAAATTATGTCCGTGTAAGTTCTTACCTATGGATGTGAAGAGCTCCACGTTCATTGTTAAGAAGTTACAAGCCTCTTTTGCATACTCGTTTAATTTGTCATTTGTCCAGAACCGAAGGTTATCTGGCATAATAGATATCCTTTTCCACTGATCGAGTCGAACTACACACAGCCTGATTCCGAAAAGTTTAAGAATATGTAGGCAAATTCAATGTTGAAACTCAGCTGTATTCCAACATTCGCTCTCGGATTCTATTCCCCGAGCATTTCGGCACCTTCATAATTCGGTGTCGAGGTGGCTTATGATTCTTCCAAAATCATGCGATAAATCAAGCTGATCGAACTACAAGTGGCCTGAATTCCCATATAGCCTGAGATATGTAGGAAACCCGTTTCAAGGGTTCGGCCATAATTCCTAATCCCTTTGTCGAATCCTTCCTTTAAAGCGAATGAGGTTGGCCAAAATTGGTTCGGTCAATTTCATTTTCCTCGAATTGCTTGCATCAATCCAAGTAAAATGAGGGACAGTTGTTCACACCCAATTTTTGACCCACGCTGGTATAAATTAATTATCGAACTTCGTGAATTTTTCAAATAGTTTAAGTTAATTAGTTTTATAAATCTTGCGGAAAAAATATAATATATATATATATATATGTATGTATATATATACATGTATATGTATATGTATATATGTATATCTTAAGTTTAGAAAGTATTCTATTAAACTAGTTTACTTTAAATCACGACTATATTTTGAATCATTATTTTATAATTTAAATAGTTATGTTACTAAATAAATAGGCTCGTTAATAAATTTATACCAAATTCGTTTTTAAATCAATTGGCCATTAAATTTAACTCTTTTCCTTTAATCCTTTTTGAAGAACTGAATCCAGGCGGCCCATTTCTCTCCTTCTCCCAGCAGTCCATTACCTTTACTTAATTCCCAGGCCCACCCGTTTTTCCCTCAGCCCAAACTAAAGTAAAGAACAGCCCAAACTCCCAACCCATTAAATATTCTCATCCAACCCAACCCTTTAAAATTATAACCCGACCCAGAACCCGCTCCGACCCGACACGAAGCCCTTTCCCCTTTCTTCCTCCCTCAGACCCCATACACGACTTACAGTAAGCAGAAAAAACGCTGTAATTAATAGACCTAAAAATGGAAACACGACCCCCCACGCTCTCTCCCCCTTGCGTCTCTATCCCTCTCTCTCCCTCTCTCCCGCGTCCCCCTCACACGTCCCCCTCACTCTCATCCTCTCTCCTACGCAACTCGCAACATCTCTTTGGAGCCGTTTATCTTTCTGCAGATCGTACGCTGGCAACTGTGAGGCTGAAGATTTTGTCCGTAGTGCCGAGATCACGCCACATAGCTCGCTAGTACCACAGAATCATCCTCACCCTCCACCTCGCCTCAAACTCCCTTCCCACTCGAATCGTTTCGTATAAGATTTGAGGGTTTTGGGATTTTGAATTTGAATGGGCCTGAGTTGGGTTTCGTTCCAGCCCTTTTACCTTCAAGAACCCTAATCTCCTCTATAAATACCCCCTCCGGAAAACGTTGAAGGGGTTGAAAAATTTTTTGTTTGGAAATTTGGGGTGAGAACTTTATCAGCAAAGACTAAAATTCTGAAAAGCATTCCGTTTGTCTTTCTTGTTTTATTTTTGAGGGCGTAAGGAAGAGAGGAATCGTATATATTTAGGTGTGAAATTTCGAAGAAGAGACTTCCGAAGGATCGAAGGTCTCAACTCTATTCTCGCCGTTCACTGTTTCGTCCTAGTGTGTCGTTCTAGTGTTGGTTTACGCTTGTTTCCGAAGTCATGAAGTCGTCGCTTAGCCTGCTCGTCGGTTCCAGTTGCTGCTCGTAAACAGGTAACACCCATCTTGACTCTCGACTTCTAGTTGTATCTGTTGTTTACACTTTATTGTTTAGGTTGGTTTTAGCTGTTGTTGACTCGATGCATTGCAGAAACTGTTTGAAAGTTCGTGGTTATGTTGTTCCATTTCTGTTTGCTTACTGTTTTTTCCCCTTCCGAACACCCTCGTTCATGTTTGTTTTTGACGCGATGATTCCCTGCCGCGAATAGCGTCTTCTCGAGTTACTAGTTCGAATCATTGTAGACGCCGCTGCTCGTCGACTGTTGTCCCTTTGTTTCCCCGCGAGTCAAGTGTATTTAGTTGTTATGTGTTAAGTCGCGTCCTGTTTTCGTTGCTAGATGAGAAATCATATTTGTTGATTGTATCGTTCGCTCTGTGAGTTTTTTGGTGTTGGTTCGGTGTTATTTTGAAGTGAAGTGGACGTTTTAATCTCTTTCACATGTTAGCCGCGATATCGCTTTAAGGCTTGCCAAATTTATCTAGTATGGTTGTTTCCATCGCTTTGTATATGAGTTGAGCTTAGATGCCATTTTACCTCGTATGTGTGCTCTGTGATAGTTCTGTTTGGGTCTTGATTCTCTTTTCCTCCGCCCCGAAATGGTTTTAATAGATGTTCAAGTGGGCCTGTATTTTTCATTTAGCCAATACGGTTTATCTTTTGCCTTAGCCTTCTCTTGTTCTGAGCTTGTTCCTTCTTTTACGTTCAATAACGGTCTAATTTTGTAGAGCGTGATGATTTTTTTTACCATAAGACGACTTGAATGCTTTTATTTCAGTATATATTGAATAAGTCTTAGGCTTAGTTGTTTCCTTTCAAAACTGCAACTCTCATTCTCTCATGCTTAGCCGTGCCTTTCTTTTTTTTGTGTTGTCTCTTTTTTAGCATCGTTTCTATCTGATTTTTGAGTTTGAGTTGTATGTTATCTGTTCTCACATGTGCCTAAGGGTTTAGAATCGACAAAGCCTAAAAGGGTTATATGCTTACAAGTGTTAAGTTACCTGTTAAATGTTAATTTTATGTTTGTGTGCAAACAATCTTGGTCACTGTGTGTTTAAAAGTATTAAATCTGGCCTTAATTTTCCTTCAAAGTGGTTCACGCATGCAGAAACCTTTACTCATAGGAAAGTTAAAAGAATGGAACTTGTTAAAAAGATAATAATAAATAAATAAGTAAAACATAATTTTTAGCCCACATTGTGATTCTTGGAGTCGTGCTCAAAACATTTGTATGTATGTTACACCTGGAGTTGTATTTCCTTTTTCTTCTATTCCCTTACTACTTATCATGAACTTCCCTCTAATCTATTGTTCAAGTATTATTTAATTAACAATGTCAGACGGATGTTAGTATTTTTATTATTTTATTTCCTCTCATAGATATTAACCACTTATCTTACTTTATGTGGCATGTAAAATCTGCTCGAGTTCTCCATGAACTCTCTCTCTCTGCATTTCGACAGAGTCGTAAAGACTCATAATTTTATCATCGAGTCAAACCTATAAGGCAAGCATATGAGGATCAAAGTTCCAAGAAGATTGAAGGAATTCGAAGGCGTCGGATTAGAATACCCTTTTTTTATTTTATATTTTTGCATTCTATTTGTAATGGGCCTAAGCCCTCTTTTATTCTTATTTTTGTATGTTTAGATTAGGACAGGTACGAAAGAAAAATGGGTCAAAAATCCAAAAGCAGGTGGGTCCAAGTTTCGGCCAAGGCGAACAGAAACCGAAAACTTAGACCCAAATCTCTCTCTCTCTCTCTCTCTCTTTATTATTTGCTTTACGCTTTTTACTTGAATGCTGTTAGTCTAGAATTAGGAATTTACAACCCCATCAAACGTCTTTGTTTTATTAAGCTCAAGTAAAAAATATTTGAAACTTTGAAAGATAGATGTTTAAGTTTGGAAATCGCTTAGAGTTAATGTTTTAACTTCAATAAAATATTCTAAAAAAAATTGGAGAATTCGCTTAAAGTAAGTTTCTAATAAAGTTCTATAAACAAAAGAATTGCAAAAGTTAAAACAAAAATAGTCAAATATTGTTAATCGCCGGAAAATCGTAGTTAGCGGAGCGTCTTAGGTGCTTTAAACACCTTCCTAAGACGCTAATAGGAATCCCGAACCCCTTTAATATTTTCAATCGATTTTTTCTGTTAAGTCTTTTGAAAATTAAAGTTTTCTTAATTTTCCTTAAAAATTAAGTGGCGACTCCTAGAAAGTCTAAAATAAAACAAACTCTTTTCGAAACCAATTTTTTGATAAAACAGAGATTATGATATGTCTTGACTAGGTAGGCTTAGTGCACCCTTGTAATGTACGAATGAAAGATATGTGAGACCCTAGAGGATTTTAAGAAGTTCATGTACGTGGTAAAGGTTATGTTATGAATGTTGAAGTCGAGAGTCGTAATGGTATCCTTCATGTATAGAAATGGTAGACTTAAGGTTAATTGTTGGAACAACATCATATTAATCGTTAGGAAAGTCATAATGATCTATCTTAGTCGTCGTTGGAAGGTAGCCCTAGTGGACCTCCTCGGTAGGGTGAATGTGATTGGGTTATGAACTAGATAAGGAACTCTGTTCATGTGATCCTTTAATGTCAATTACTCTATGAGAACCAAGGCTAGCACTGAGCAATTATGTAATGGGAAGTAACTCTACTTGAGAATGAGACTAGAGTACAATGTACCTCTACTTGAAAATGAGACTAAAGTACATAAAAGACCTACATACTCCTTAACCATGTGCCTACATGGGATGTGTCCTAGTTCTACCCTTGAAAGTAGAACACCCTCATCGGAGTAGGTCAGAACTCCGGATTCCATGTCTAGCTATCATGGTCTATGTCGGTTATTGCATATTCTCATCATGGGATACTTACTAGTACTATAGAAGTTCTATGAAGTTTAGGTGGTAGTATGGGACACTATCTAGACATTGCACAATAGGCTTTGAAGGTGTTAGTTAGAGTCCTAGGTCTTGTCCAAGATCATTACTTGAATTTCCTTCATGTGATGTATGAGTATTTATGAGTCTTTATGAACTAATGACTTATGTTATGGAGTATGTAAAAGGAATAAGTACCTATCTAGATTAGTTGAGGGTTGTCTAGTTGAGGTGTGAAGGGGGCATAGGAATGGTCAGTTCGTATCTTACCTAGATGAGTCTTAAGAATAAATCTAATTAGGGAAGATATTGATTATGGACATGATCCGAACTTAGGAAGTTTTAAGGATTATTTAGGTAGTCTTGAAGAGGTCAATCATGGACTTTATCTTCTTGATCTACTTAAGTAAGTTTTTTGATAGTCTTTGATGAGGAAATGTCATAGTGTCTGTATGTTGCTATATTTGATGTCTTGAAGTGTGTATGTGACTCATTATAAGTAATCTAAGGGTCGTTTAGGCACATCTAGAGAGGGTGTATATGCGATCTCTCTTTGGTGGCTTAAGTGAATCTTAGGATAGCTTTAAGTAAGAAGATTACATGATAAAGGGTGTCTTAAGTGAAGAATAAGCATCTTCACTGTGCAGTGAAATAATTCACTGTAACCGTCAAGGGTTCACTGTAAGGTGATCTCTAAAATATGATTTTTGGTTTAAATGTTATCTTATGTGATTCCAAGTTGTTAAATGTTCTTATGATTATAATATGATTTTTAAATGAAAAGATGCATATTTCCAATAAAAGTACGTTTTCATGATTTCTATGCATAATGTCATACTTAGTACATGTTGTTGTACTAATCCATGCTTTTATCTATCTTCTATATAGTTCTTGGTAGGTGAAGAGCTTTGAGAAGTAAAGACTTGGACTTAGAAGATCGTTCAAGAGAAGTTGAAGTATGTCTTCACTTGACTCGAGGGCTTATAATGTCTTTTATGTTTTCATTCAAAGTATTGTAATAGACTAAGTATTTCTATATTCGTATTTTGAAGTATGGGCCGCATCCCAGGTATTCTTGTGTCTTAAGATGATGAGTTTGAGACTTAGTATTTCCTATTACTTTTATATGAAAGAGATCTTGAAGACTATATTATGTTTTGTGAAAACTTTTAATTCCGCACTACTTTTCACTATGTTTATGCGATGAATGATATGAAAGGGCTTGTATAAGACCTCCGAGAGGTCGAGTACGCCGGTTACAATGAGATTGTACCCTAACTTCTAGGGTATGGTCTTGGGATGTGACAATTTTGTCCTGGACAAACATACTCTACAGAGGACCGGGTCCCTGCACTTGAGGAGATCAACAAAACTTAAAAGCATTAATACTTATTACCATAAGTTTGAAAAATTATTAAAATGCTCATAAGTCTGCATTATCATTTTAAAATGAAAATATCCATGAACAAATATAGAGGATAAGGCACAAGTACCCCCTAGACTATGCAGAAATCTCATAGATACACCTTAACTAAACTAAGATCCTATTACCCCCTCTCTCTCCTCCCAAACTCATTTTTTTGTAATTTTGTACACCTTTTCACTTATATGGCAAACTCCGTGATAATTGGCAACAGTGGTGCATGGTTGTGGATGGTGATTCACAGTGCTGATAACTGTGGGTCATGGATAAAAGTAGATAGAGTAGCAGTGAAATTTCATCTTTGTATAGATTCTTAAGTGAACAACTTAATGATACACAAATTTTGTTATAGATCTAATCGTTCGTTCTTATTCTTCAGACTTAATAATTAAGATTTGAACGGTTAAAATTCAGACTTTCAAAACAAATAGACTGAACCTTCATAGTGATTGTTTTCTCTTACACAAACAATATTTGCCTATACTATATATAAACACTTCTGAAAAAATATGACCTTCTACACTATCATATGTCAAATAGTCACTTATTATACCAAATATAAAATAAAATTGAGGAAAGAATTTTAATGGGAAAATATTTTTTTCCTTTGTCAAATAAACACAAGGTTTTCTTCAAAACTTCTTGAACCAGTGGTTACAAGATGTATATAGATAGAGGCATTGAATTCCATTTAATGTGTGTATTCATTCTTCCACCAACCCATTTTTTGCCTATAAAAAGAGACTCAAGGAAGCACCACTTCATCACTCATCACTCAACAAGTGTAAAGGCACATATAAGATAAAGAAAAGTAAGGTTATTTAGGCAATAATAGGAAGAAATGGCAAACAAGTTTTCCATACTTATCCTCTGTCTTGCTTTAGTAGTGGTTCATACCACAGCATCAAGAGACGTGCCAAGTGATAATGGTCTTTCTAACCAAAAGAATGTTTACGGAGGCGCTGGAGGTATCGGTGGCATTGGAAGCAATGGATTGCCTTTTGGTGGAGTTTTTAGTGGAGTAGGTGGGAATGTTGGTGGATTTGGTGCTGGAATTGGTGGTGGAGCTGGATTTGGTGGAGGAATGGGGGGTGGTGGACTAGGTAGTCTAGGAGGACTAGGTGGTGTTGGTGGCGGTGTTGGTGGTGGTGCTGGTGGTGGTGCAGGAAGTCTTCCACTTCCATAAAGCAGATTATTCATCATGTATCTAAAGTTTTAGTCTTATCTTTATTAGTTCAAGTTTGTTTCATGCATGTCGAGTTTGCTAGCTACTAGTGTGAGAAAAGAGTGATTTTGTTTTTCTTTTTTTGGTTGTTGATGTTTGGATTTATTCATATTTGTAATGTTACGTGATTTTTCCCATGTTCAATGAAATGTAAGTGTTATTGCACTTCTTTAATTTCTTTTTAAGTCTCGTGACCTTTTACTTTCTTTTGTTTACTTTGATATGGTTGATGTAGTAGTAGTATCTAGGTGCCCAGAAGGTGTAAAAAGATGTGGTTTGGCCGAGCTAACCACAAACACAACATAAATAACATGAAAATAATTATGTAGTCCAAAAAATAGCTGGTGACCGGAGGTCTTCCTGAACATAACAAATTGGATTAGATCTACAATCCATAAACAATTTTGAAATCTCTGCATGAAAAAAGGATAGACTATAGATCCAATGTAGTCATGATATGCATACTACATCAAGGGATAGTAAAGAGGATATTTAAGGCAAAGGAGAGTAACATGAAGTGACAATTATGGAAAAGTTTAGTACATGAAAGCTAATATATATATATACGCTAAATTGAGGGGTATTAGAGAAGACTAGTGTGTGATTAACAATGGAGCATTAAAATGAATTTTTTAAGAAAAAAAAAACAAAAAAACATTGCCATTAATGTGAATTACAAAAGAGGAAGGAGGACTTTACCTTGCCTTCTGAATGAGATTTGCATAATATATGAGCACAAACAGAAGCATCTAATTAAGGAGGTATAAAAAAATCATACTCACTTTTCTTTTTCAACTCTGAGGAGAGAAATTATCATTTTTCAATGTTCAGAAGGCCTCTAATTTGTCTTGGAATAGTGCTAGGTTGGAATGTTCATTATTCCACCACCTCTTGAATTTTCAACATATGAACCATCATAGTTCATTTTCACAAATTAAATAAGAGCAGGGGTTTCAATGACCTCACAGGTACAAAGCTAGTATCAGCTATGTTAAGTTTCATGAGCTTCAATAAATTTTCTCATGAGTTTTCAAGTAAATATATTCAGATTTGTAAGAAAAATTCTTCGACAATTGACATATGTTGAAAAATATGAGAGACATAGATGTAATGATGGAGGTTTTTTATTCCTCATATCTAGAGTTACACCTTGATCTCCACAGTTTTCACATTAAAATAGGAGGGAGAATTTCAACAACTTCTCCATTCCCGATTTCATACCAATTATGGTTCACTCGCAAGTTTGGGCTAGAAATTCATTTTCTTCATTAGAATATGAAATTGTGTTGTGAGATATTGGTGATGAGCAAACTTTGGATATTTGAAAATTTTTATTCCTTGCAAGATTGGCATAGGATGTTTGGGTGTATTCGGCCCCTTTATCTGCCAATGAAGAAGAATATTTTGCTTGAAATAGGGTTTGATTATAAATGATTAAAGGATTTCGGGTAACCTGATTTAGGAGCTCAAAGGGGTGGGAAGTGAGTAGAAAGAGTAAGAAACTCTGGATTTAGAGATGACATTGAGGACCGAGGTCCACGGTGAGGAACATGAGCTCTTCGGAATCTACTAAAAGGCTAAGCAACAGTAATTTTTTTTAAAAGAGAGAAGTATTTAATTTTCATCATGATCGATTGCATAAGTTTCATTCAATCAGTAAGAAAACAAATATGAAATAAAGAGTTCAATTCTATAAAACATATTTCGACAAAATTAATTTGCTTTAGTTTTATTATAGATGTACTTAATCATTAAGACTTAGAAAAAAAGTTTAATATCATTAATAAGTATTTTTGTGTGGATAATATTCACCATTATTCTATCCACAATTATCAACCATCATCACTAACCACCTCTGCCATCACAATCACCACCATTGTCAACCACTAGCTATTATCTATGACTACTACTAACCACTACCATTGCTAACTATTACTATCAGCTGCTACCACACTTACCTCCTCTATAATTATGATTATATATATCCATTTTCACCACTACCCCATCTCCCTAGCCACCACCACTATTACCACTATAGTCAATTCCCACTACTAATAAATTATGTCATCACAATTAGCACTGCTACCAACTATCACGTCATACACTCTTCAGTTATCATCAAGAGTACTGTCAAGTCCACATCCACCACAACTATCAACCACTTCACCACCATGACCAATCTCTACTACCATCGACTTCCGTCATCATAAGTAGAACACCCACCAACTATCACAAATACAGTACCAACCATTACACTTTCTTTGGTTATCACCATTAACACTGTTAACTACTAACATCAATCAATTTCATCATTATAACTATCAACACTATTACCATTCATCACCATTATGATAGTTATCACAATACCGACCACCTTCACCGTTACAACTGTCACCACCATCATTACTAATTTACTATACTAACAATAATTACTGTTATCAGCACCATCACTAGAGAGTATAAGTGTTTCATTTTTTATTAAATAATAATTCTATTTTTAAAATTTTATCTTAACCCATCGGTGGCCTCTTAAACTTGGCACGAAATTTCAGTTAGACACCTCAATTGTGCGATGTTTATTTTAGACATCTCATGTACGATATCGTTGTGTCATTTTCACACTTTTTCCTAATCAACAAATATATATAAGAGGTGTGTATTACACTCGCGAATGATGTATAAAGTGACAAATTAAACGATGATGTTTTTCATTTGTGTCAAAAACAATTCTTAGACAATAAATTTTGGGTAAAAATTAAAAAATAACCAATGAATTAATGACATGTGAATTTTTGCAATAACTTTTAAGAAAAATTAAGCCAATAAAATTCTCACGCCCACTCCCACCCCCACAACCTTCTTCTCCAAGCACCCTAGTCCATTTGCAGAAAATACCCCCACTCCACCCCGCCCATTTTGTAGAAATATTTATACACACACCGTTCTCTCCCCCCCCCCCCCCCCGAACTCCAACTTTCTTCTGGAAAAACATATGAGCAGATTCACAAGAAAAATTACTTCTATGTAAATATTTAAGTCTTTTGTGAAAGAATCTTATGAATTAATTTACTAAGTAAGTCTTGAAATGAGTATATTTCTAAATTTCTAAAACAATTTCCATCATTTTTCAATTGCTTATGGTAATATTTTGATTTACCATGGTTGGATGTTTGTGTTTCAGAACTGGTGGCTGGAGATGGAAAGAAGAAGAAAAGAATCAACTAAATAGGTTTTTCACGCGCGGTCAATGTGTGTATTACACTCACTAAGTCATGTATGCAAAAAGTGTTAAAATGACACAACAATTTTATATATTAGGTGTCTAATATGAACACTGCCCAGTTAAGGTGTCTAAGGCCTCATTTGTTGGCAATTAATGGAAATCTGAATTTTAATTATTCAATTCAGCCAATTAAGTACGTTTGGTTTTTAGGTCTGAATCTAAATGATTCATATTTAGCTCATTAAGTTCATTTGTTTTATTTTTTAAAAAAAAAAATCTTAATGGGTCTGAAGAGGTCTAAACGAATTAGATCTGTCGGAGATTCTTAACAACATTCAGACTCATTTGATAAGTTATCAAATAATAAATGGATAATGCACAAGTACCCCCTCAACCTATGCCCGAAATCTTAGAGACACACTTATACTATATAAAGGTCCTATTACCCCCTGAACTTATTTTACTTCTACCTCTTTTCGGCCTACGTGACACTATCTTGTGGGCCTAACACTGGTTGACTTTTTTTTTCAAACTAGTGTCACATAGGCTTAGAGACCACATCTTAATATCAGATTTAGAGACCACATCTTAATATTCAGATATGTATTCAGATCAAAACATCCAAATTTTAGTGCAAATCTTAATAACCTCTTAATCTTAATGAAAACAAATGAGGCCTAAGTGAAACTTTATGTCAAATTTAAGGAACTACCGATGGGTTAGACCATTAATTTTTATTTGATTTGTATTTTTATTATGTACGTATAAATAATATATGTACATTCAAATTTTTAAAAATAAACTATTTTAATTATTTAGTGTTTAGATATAATAATCACATCTTGATTATTCATATTCAGACTATTGAATCTTAATGAAAACGAGATCTAATTGAATCATATAATAGGTCACGTTCAATTAGCCACATAGGTGTGACCCCATATTCGACTTGCAGCAGTGGAATATAAGGTACTTGCAACAGTATATATTAAATTGATCTTTAATCATTATTTTTTTGGAAAAAAAATTATATTTTGAATTATCACTAATATTATTTGACTATCTTCTGTTATATTTTAAGGACACTAAAATCCTTGTCATCTAATTTTTGAAGTGTATATATACCATTTATATTAACGGAGAGATGCATGTCTCAATCTTAAAGACCTACCCAAAATTTATTGAATTTTTATCCGCAATTAAAGAGCCACCCAACAAATTCAAAACTCGACCCAAATAACTAAGATCCAACCGAAATTATAAGCCAAAATCTTCATATGCCCATTTCAAAAATAAAATTGATTTTAATTGAGCACTTTAAAGTCTATATTGATGAGAAGATTTAAGGTTTGTCAGAAATCTCAGTCAACTTGAACACTTTAATCTTTACCTAGGTCTATTTACATGACAGTTCAAGCAAGATACTCAGTCTTTTCACTCATCAACAATAACAAATCATTTCGAATCAAAGAAATGAGTTTTCCTAC
This sequence comes from Solanum lycopersicum, assembly GCF_036512215.1. Classification (NCBI taxonomy): domain Eukaryota; kingdom Viridiplantae; phylum Streptophyta; class Magnoliopsida; order Solanales; family Solanaceae; genus Solanum; species Solanum lycopersicum. The sequence continues at coordinate 57,651,301 of NC_090808.1, forward strand.
GTACAATACCCGATGGGTTTCTTCTCTTTTGCCGTTGCAGACGTCCAAATTTATTTTTGACCTTTTTGTGCGATTCCGTTCAAACTAAAATGTCTCATGAAATTTGATATAAGGTCTAATTTAGGGAATTAAATGGCTAATGAAAGTGAAGATTTTTGGGAATTTGAGTGTGGGTTTCAAGTTATTTGGGTGGGTTTTTGAATTTGTTGGGTGGGTCTTTTTATGATGGGTAAACTCAAATAAATTTCGGATAGGTTTTTATCATTATGACATGTGTTCTTTCGTTAGTTCAAAGGCTATATACACTTCAACATTTAAACCACAGGGGCATTAGTATGCTAAAAGTATGACAGAAGGTATTTAGATTCTATTTATAAAAGTTTATGATACATTTGTCCTTTTTTCCTTTTTTTTTTGTATATTTTTGATATCCTTCTTAGTGTTTCATATTCGTATTGATATTCAGCTAAATCCATATATACATGGATATGAATATGTTTTGTTAAAATTCTAGCTCCATACATATGTATGAATATGTTAGGTTGTTAGATTTAAGAAAAAAATAAATTAACCTTGGAAGAGTCTTGCTTTTGGTAGGTACCCGCCATATAATTAAACGCTCAGTTTTAATTCGTTAGGTTTGTGTAGTTGGAGCATGATAGGAAGAGTCATAATTATCATAGAATTCATGTTGCATAAGAAGGGAGGGATTAAGAATCTATTTGAATTAGAATTAAAAATTTATCAAACTTACTTTTAAGTTATTTTTTGCTTTAAGTGAATGCGATGCGATATCTTAACAAAAGCCAACAGCTTACTGGAAAAAGCATTTACTACTATGCTTCGAAGGGGTCTTCACTTATTAAAAATGGTCATTACCGATAATTAATTAACGACAATTACTTAATTATTGCTAAATATGTAATTTTTAGTGGCAATAAATATTTTTTGTACAAGTCCCTAAAGCGCTTAGGGATATTAGTGCTAATGACACTTAAGTAATGCTGATAAGTAAAGACTAATTTAGCACTCCTTATTAATGTCTTAATTTATTACCACTAATTCATCGTAGTGCTTCCTGATCACTCAAGAGAGCATTAGCTATCAGTTTTATTTCTACTATATGATCTCTGATGAACAATTGTTTTCAAGTATTTAAATGTTTGTATTAATTCTCCACCAACTCATTTTGTGCCTATAAAAAGAGACTCAAGGAAACACCAATATTTCATCACTACTCATCAAGTGTAAAGGCATATATAGGATAAAGAAAAGTAAAGTTATTTAGGCAATAAATATAGGAAGTGATGGCAAACAAGTTGTGCATAGTTATTCTTTGTCTTGCTTTAGTAGTGGTTCATGCCACAGCATCAAGAGACATGCCAAGTGACAATGGTCTTTATGACCAAAAGAATGTTTTCGTTGGCGCTGGTGGTATCGGTGGCATTGGCAGCAATGGCTTGCCTTTTGGTGGAGTTGTTAGTGGAGTAGGTGGGAATGTTGGTGGATTTGGTGCTGGAATTGGTGGTGGAGCTGGATTTGGTGGAGGAATGGGGGGTGGTGGACTAGGAGGACTAGGTGGTATTGGTGGCGATGTTGGTGGTGGTGGTGCAGGAAGTCTTCCACTTCCATGAAGACATGTTTTATTCTTATCTTTATTAGTTAAGTTTGTTTCATGCATGTTTGATCATGGTTAAGTTTGATAACTAACTAGTATGAGAAAAGAGTGATTTTTCTTCTTCTTATTTTTCGTTGTTGATGTTTGGTTTCATCCATATTGTAATGTGACATGATTTTTCCCATGTTCAATGAAATGTAATCTCTGTGAAAAAATTTTCTTATGGTTTGGTGGAACTGACACCACAAACATAGTACTAATAATGTATGAAAGAAATCGGGTAGTCTAAGAGCCTGTTTGGCTCAGCTTAAAAGCTGGTTAAACTGATTTAAAAGCTGGTTTTTGACTTATTTAGCTGTTTGGCTATACTCAAAACAACTTATTTTAAGTTAAAAAAAACTTATTTTAAGCCAAAAGTTAAAAGCTGGGGTAGGGGTGCTTTTTTATTTTTAGCTTATAAGTTGTTTTAAGTTGACCACATTTTTATCTTTTTGTGCTTAATATTTTTATACAATCTCCAAATTACCCATATAACCCTAACATTTCTTTCTTCCATTTTTCCCTTTTCACGTTTGACATAACAACTTCAACACTTTTATCCAAACGCATAACTGCTTATTTTAAAAATAAGTTTCAGCACTTTTAAAAATACTTTTTTAAAATTGCTTTTATTAAGCTCATCCAAACGGGCCCTAAAAATAGTTAGTGACATTGGATCCTCGACATAATTACTAAAATACTTTTAATATAATAATATATTTTAACATTGTTAATAAGAGAGAGAAAATAGCAATTTCAATACATTTGAATTTTGGTTGTCTATATTTGTTTCAAAAAATGATACTTTTTTTTTGTAACACTTTAATTTTAATTTTCATGTGGTATGTTTAAGATTACAAGATTAAAAAACATTTAATATATTTGACATAACATTAATTTAAAATCATAAGATTAATAAGTTCTCTTTCTTGTCTTATAGTCTGTTCCAAGGAAAATTAGATCATTCTTTTTTAAATGAGGGGTACATATTATTATAAATATGTTTCAATGCACGTGTTGAATATATAACTATTTTAAATATAAATGTATTATATCATTAGTGTATATAAATATACAATCTAATGATATTAAGAAGTTAATTAGTAGTGCTTTCATATATGTGTGTGTGAAGGTGTGTCATAAATGATAAAAAATATAAAATCATATTAAAAAGGATAATTAATCAAATGAAATATATTATTTAATTAAGAAATTCAAGATTAGTCATATTTTTAAATGAACACCAAAATCATAATCCAACCTCACTAAATCATGAATTGGACCGGATCGGTCCAAAGAATCTAGTTCATATTAATGATTTTATGAAGAATTTTTCTACGACAATCAAACCAAGCGTAATAATATCAATGAGGTGGTTGGTGTCTTATATATCCATCAATTGAAACATTAACTGAATCATATAATAGGTCACCTTCAATTAGCCACATAGCTACGTAGCCCTATATTCGACCCAAACCAACAGTAGAATATACAATACTAGCAACAGTATACAAAAATTCGTATTTATATACAAGTAATTTTTTTAAATTATCCTATTCAATGTCTACTTGTATTGAAATTCTATTATTATTAAAAAAATATGTTAAAATCCAATTAAATTCATACCTATATTTGAATATGTTTGGCTAAAATTTTGGCTCATTGCTGTTAGATTTATGAATAAAAATTAAGCTTAGAGGAGTTTTGATTTTGGTAGGTACCCACTTAAACGTTCAGTTTGAATTAGGGGAAGATATTTGGTTTTTGAGTCGCTTTTTATTAAATTTTGGTTTAATTTTTTAATTTTGGACTATGTGAAAATGTGTATCAAATATTAAATAAAATTTATTTGATTCGATTTGATTTTATCATTTAACATAGTTTGAATTTATTTGATTTGATGTTTTTACAACAATTTTCAGAGTAAACTAAAATAAATGAAAACAAAATCATGTTAAGTGATGATGGTCTCACCATAGAATAGTTATTGTGCTTAAAAAATATATTTGTCTTTCTCGAGAACATGTGTCACCAACGTATAGCTAAAGAGGAAAAAGGATGAAAATAGATTCCTTTAATTTGCACGATGTAGACAAAAATATGTTCTACCGGCTTCTCTTGGAAAGTAATACTCAAAGTCAACTATCTGAGTTTTAAATCTGTTTTATTCATGAATGATTCAATTATTAGTTGATATATATAATACAATATTTCTATGTTTAGAAAAAATTAATTCTTTACTGCATTGAAATTTTAAGATGTTATATCAAATTGAAAAATTAAAATATTTTTTAAAAATATTAATATCAAACTAAAAAATTAAAACTTCAAAATAATTAGATTCAATCAAATTTTTCGATATTTAGATTTACCTATCGAAGTGTAATCGGGGCATGATAAATAGGAAGAGTTGTAATTAGCAAAGGATTCATGGTGCACAAGAAGGGAGGAATTAAGTGGATGCAATTGTATTATCTTAGTTAATAGCCAGCAACTTACTGACAAAAGCATTTACTACTACCCTTTGAAGGTCTTACATTAGCTGTCATTTTTATTTCTTTGATCTCTGCAGAAGAAGAAAATGTCATTGGAGTTCAACTGTTTCCCACTACCCAATCATAAATTTCAAATGTTTAAATGCCTTTTAAATCGTTTTTATGGTGTTAGTTTCACAAATTAAGGGCAGTAAATGAATTAAGGGGTCGTTTCTATAGTGTTTTAGCAATGTTCATATTAGTTACTTCACATTTATATTAGTTATTTTAAAATTATTTCTTACATAATGTTTGATTTGATATATTGAAACATAAGAATTTGACTTGATGAGACGTTTGTTGAAAAATTAATTGAAGTTCATAAGAAACAATTTTATAACCTCTTTTGAGTTGTTGGATGTGAAAGAAAATGTCATTTCGAAGTCGGAGACATGAGAATGGTGAATCCTTTTATGGATCTGCGGGTGAAGCAAAGGAAAAATTTTATAAAATAATAAATTATTAATTATAATTAAATAATATAATCATAATTTGATTAATCCAAACACCTAGAAAATTATTATGATTCGTCTCTTTCTGAATTTTTTTATTATGACAAGGAAAATCCGAAGCCACTACACTTGAGGGTGTGCACAAGCTGAAACCTCCATTTCTATTTAATAGTTCGTAAATCACATAGCAAAGGTAACCCGCACCAGGCGACGAGCTCGATCCATGAACCCCTTGCTTTCGCTAGCAAGGAGTTTCAAACTTGAGACTGCCAACATGGAAATCCCAAACTCAAATCATTGGGCCACCCCGGCCCGAAGGATCCTCTCTCCTTGAATTTCTCGCTCGTCACTCTCATTTTCTTATTTCGCTATCTCTCCCTCGCCTCTCTCTCTCTCTCTTTATACAAACAAATGTATAAAATGTGTTTGTATTTAGATAAAGCGAAAGAAAACTATATATATACATATCTGATCGTTTTTCTCTCTCCCCAAAGAATCTCGCTCGCCACTCTCCTAGGTCTCGCTCGCCACTCTCACTTTATACATACATAAATGTATAAATTACGTTTGTGTTTGTATAACGCGGGAGAAATTGTATATACAAATACAAATACAAATGCAAATGCAAATTCAAAAACATATATTTTTATCCAATGCACTTATAATTATACAAATACTGATCTTCCCTGCCCGTTATCTTTTGTCTTTCTCTCTTTCTTGCTTTACACTAACACAAATGATATAATTGATTCTTTTGAATACGCATACCGAAATATATTATACAATTGTTTCTTTTGTATATGCATATTGAAATATACATAGTGATAGTCTTTGCAAACCTAAAGTTTATTATAAAACACAATTATACGACCTATAGCTACAAAATACAAATATGATTTTTATGTTTGCTAAACCTAAACCAATTTTTGTGATTAATAATTGATTTTACCATTATTTGTTTAATATTTTGTTTATTTTATTTGGAAATTGAAAAATTGGAAAGTGGAGTTGGAGAACATCTTTAAAGAAATTTGATAAAAAAAAAAACAGAAAATTAGAAGGAAAAAAAAAACAAGTGGTGTGAGATGACGCGGTGATTCCCACGTCAAATATTTGAAATACATCAATCATTCAAGAAATGACTTAAATATACAATTTATTTTATTAAATTTTTTAAATTTTCTGCCTTTTGAAAAAAAACCTTAAAAAATTCTTATATTTTTTTTATTCTTGTTATATCACTTAATGTGATGTATTAGTCGGAGCAATATGTTGAGACACTATGAATCAGGATAATTTGAAATGTATCTGAATTTTATCGAATTTAAAGAATTATTGTAATTTTGTAAAGAAATAAGAATATCAAGTAATTAACTCCTAACATTATAAAATTTACTAACTTTTATAATTATTCCTTTATCCAAGTATTATGTTTTGACATATTTCTCACATGTAAAATAAAAATGAATTATGTAAGTAGGTTCCAGAGAGGATCGATAGGCCGGTTGGCCAGTAATAACTACTCTAAGTAATTGACTTGACCATCTATTTAAATACAATACTTTCTTTTGACCTATACACCTTTCTGAAACATGACTAAAAACAAACTTCAAAATTTAATAATCAAAAGAAAGAAAACAAATAGACCCTCCCCACCCTAAAATAAGTATTTGTTTCAAATACTTTTTTATTTATAAAAAAAATATGCTATGAAGCTAGTGAAACTTTAAGAGAAAAGAGTAATCTAGATAAATACTCTTAATTATAATTAAAACGATCGTTTGATTTAGCTTATCCTGAGATTACTTATCGATTCACTATGTATATAGAATTACTTATGTTATCACTATAATATAATTAACTCGTGGGATAAGTTTTTCCAAATATGATAATAATAAGATATTAAAAAATTACCCCATTACTATTTTCTGATGGGAAAATTACGCTGTTAAGCAAACTTATACTACTTAATTACTCATTTTAGTTATAGTTTGCTATAATTATCATTCACGACTAACATTATACTTTAATTATGTGGGTTGACTTTGAGTTTGTATAATTAACCACGTTTGTATATGTATAATTCATCAGAATATAATGAATATACAATTATCTAACTGATATACATCTACAATTATCTAACTGGTGTACATATACGAATCACCTCTCTCCCACTCTTTGCCTTCTAATTTTGTTCATCTCTCTCCTCCCTATAACATGTATCAACGAATTGTAACTATGAAAGAGAATAATTAGACTATTTTTTAGTGACTATATATGAAAGTTCCTCAATAAAATAGTAGGCATTGTATAAAAATATTTATTTACAAAAATATCCACCACAATTGTGGTGAAAAAAAGTAAAAATATTTTTGAGGAGTAATTGTGTCTTTAACCATTTTAATGCATGCATTAAATCCTTTTGCATTACTAATACCTTGAAATCAATGGTATTAGTAATACATTTTTAATACAATAGAGTGTATATTAATTATACATAACAAGAAAAAGTATACCAAACAATGAACAACTAATACACAAAGCTAATACGTATATTATTTTTGCTAATAAACTCTACCAAACAACCCCTCGAGATTAAGGATGTCCAAAAGTTTAAAAGACAAACAATATAGATAAAGAGAGCGTTTATTACGGAAGAAAAATTTGAAAAACATTTCTTTAGTTAATTTGAAAATCTCAAAAATGTCTTTTCCATAAGTGTCAACTTCCTTTACTATCACCCCCAATTTATCTAAGATAATAATATTCTCTTTTTACCTATTAAAACTCAAAATAAGTTAGAAAATAGTTTATTTTATTAAAAAAATAAAAAATTGAGAAAAACATTTGTGTGGAAATATTTTTTTCATTGTGAAACAAAGTAAAGGTTTTCTCCAACTCCAGTAAATAGTAGCTACAAGCAAAGATGCATACAGATAGAGGCATTGAATTCCATTAAATGTGTGTATTCATTCCTCCACCAACCCATTTTTTGCCTATAAAAAGAGACTCATGGAAACACCACTTCATCACTACTCATCAAGTGTAGAGGCATAGGATTAAAAAAAATATAGGAAGTGATGGCAAACAAGTTGTGCATAGTTGTTCTTTGTCTTGCTTTGGTAGTAGTTCATACCACAGCCGCAAGAGACATGCCAAGTGACAATGGTCTTTATGACCAAAAGAATGTTTTCGTTGGCGCTGGAGGTATTGGTGGCATTGGAAGCAATGGATTGCCTTTTGGTGGAGTTGTTAGTGGAGTAGGTGGGAATGTTGGTGGATTTGGTGCTGGAATTGGTGGTGGAGCTGGATTTGGTGGAGGAATGGGGGGTGGTGGACTAGGTGGTCTAGGAGGATTAGGTGGCATTGGTGGCGGTGTTGGTGGTGGTGCTGGTGGTGGTGCAGGAAGTCTTCCACTTCCATGAAGATTAATATTAGTTGAAGTTTAATTTGTATCATGCATATTGTTTGGTTTTAGTATTATGGCTAGTGTGAGAAATTAAAAGAGTGATTTTTTTTTCTTTTCTTTTTGTTGCATGTTTGGTTTCATTCATAGTGTAATGTTATGTGTTTTTTCACGTGTTTAATGTAATGTAATTTGTTGCACTTGTAATGCTTTTTTCTCTCTCACTTTGCTTCTTTTAATTTTTTTACTTTAGTTCTGAAGTTTGATTTCGCTACTTAAACCTATCGCTGCAAAATAAAAACGTAACAACTCTTCTAGATATACACTAGCAGGCTTGCAACTTGAACTAGCCACAACAACTAACTCATCGTAATTCTGCGAATAAAAGATGAATAGAATAATATTTATTTAATTTTATTTCTATCTTGTGAAAATTAAAAAAATATATTTATAAAAAATTATTCGTTCATAAGAACAACTATAGAAGTAGAGCAAAAGAATTTTAATTTTGCGATTACAATGAATTATTGAAATATTAAATTTCTCCAAGAAAAAGTTTACTACTTTATATTTTTCACTATAAAGAGGGCATTCTGCTTAATTAATGGATATTATTTATTTTTCTTGACAAACATCTCAAATTAATCTCAATCTATATCAATTATTTCAACAACCACTTAAACATTTTATTCGTCCTTTAACAATAAATATATCACAAAAGGAGAACTACTTCCATACCCTACATCCACCTTGTCTCATTACCGTGTATCTTTTATAATAGGGTTAATTACACTAAATATTTCTGTAATATGACCCTATTTTGGATTCCTTCTATGTACTTTAGAATTAAACACTAAACATCCCCCTATTATTAAAAAATAATAATCATATTTACAGTACACTCTATGAGGTATAGCTATGAGGTATAGCTATAACTAAGGATGTGCTTGGTATGAAGGAAAATGTTTTCCTAGAAAATAAGTAAATATTTGATTTCTTTTTTTATGTTTGGTTGGTGAGTAAAATATATTTTAGTATTTGATTTTTGAATGAAAAATATTTTTGAAAAATATCTTTTATTTTTACTAGAGGTAGAAAATAATTTTTGAAGTTGATTTTTTTTTAAAAAAAATACAAACTTAAAATCTTTTTCGTGATAGGGGTGAGAGGTGGTGGGGTAGGGGGAAGGTTTGAGGGTAGGGGTGAAAAAAATAAAATTGTGTTTAAAATATTTTTTAAAAAACAAATTTAAATTTTTTTTTTGGTTTGGGGGGGGGGGGGGAGGGGGAGGCGAGGGTAGGGGTAAAAAAAGTATTTTTAAAGTTGAAAATATTTTTAAAAAACAAACTTAAATTATTTATTTTGGGATGGGGTTGGTAGGGGGTGAGTGGGAGGAGAGAGGTTTCGAGGGTAGGGGCGAAAAAAATAAAATTTTAAAGTTGAAAATATTTTTTTAAAAATATATTTAATTTCTTTTAGAGGTAGGGGTGGGTTGGAGGCTGGTAGGGGTTGGGTTGGACGCTGGTAGAGTGGAGTGGCCATGGTAGGGAGAGGTTGGAAGAGAGTTTTGGAAAATATTTTCCTTAAATTTTGAAGGTAAGTCATTTTCTTTAAATTTGAGATAAATTAGTTGATTTGAAAAACATTTTCCAAAACATTTGACCTAACCAAACATGAGAAAATTGAAAAATATTTTCCTTCCTACCAAACATACCCTAAGTATATTAAATTACTCCTATAATTATTACGAAAAGACAAATTAAATTATGAATACAATTTCCTTATGTATTTATTTTTTATGAAACTTCAAGAAGAGGATAAATATATTTGTTGAATTTTTTCACTCTCGCCTTTGATTTGAATTAAGAATAATATTTTTTTTTTGACTCCAATGAGGTAATTTGTGTTCATCTTCTATTGGGTAAATATACATACAAATTTTTAGGATCCGTTTAGCTATGTGATATGATATTATAATATGGAATCATGATATAATATCATAATATGAAATCATGAGATAAAACTGGAGTTTTGTTTGGACATGCGATATAAAATTTTAGTGTTGTATATTTTGTATAAACATAAAAGTTTCATAAGTTCTAGAACTATTAAATTAGCCACAACTATTTATTCAATCTTATCAAATAAACAAAAAATTATAAAATCACATAATAAATTATTCCAAATCTATTAGTTTTCACTTAAGTAATTGTTTCAATTTAACTTCAACCTATCTTCCACTTCTCATCAAAATATCTGAGTAAATATAAAACACTTTTCACGGGCTCTTCAAGATTTTGTTACTCAACAATCGAGAATTGTGAGCTAAAGTGAGTATATATTGGTGAGGATTATAAATTTTATGTTGGTGAGAATAATAAATTTTAAAAAGTAATGATGTCATTATAAATTTTATTTAGATGTAAAAAAAATGGTTAGTAGATATAAGTGTAGGGTTATTTTAACAAAATTTAAACTCATGAACAATTTTTATATTTAAATATCTCAAATCATGATATGGTATTCTCATATAATTCCAGATCATAATTTTTAAAGAATATAAAATCATATCTCAAAATATGAAATTACGAGATGAAATCAATATAAAATTATATATATAAAGATATCGTGATACTATATCACTATATATATCTATATGATATCGTATGATCAAATGCTTACTTAAACTCGACACTCAAACCCTCCTACATCATTATAAGTGTGCCTCTTAAGCACCTTAATTGATAGGAGCAATTGTCAAAAATATAATTTGTGTGCAGTTCACACACTTGTGACAAGGCATTATAAGCCACTAAGAAAATGACACATAGCTCTGAATTAAATATAAGCTTTTTGAGCTTTAAAAGAGCCTCAAAATTTTCGAAGTCTTGGAATTTTGGTTCTAGATTTGGTCTTTAGCTTCTTACATTTTGTAAAAATAGAAAATTGTGACTATTATTACTGCATTATCTTTTTTTTAAAAAAATAATTGTATACAAATCATTATATTGAGATGGTTTATTATGCCATTGGAGATGGTAAATAAGGTAGAAAAAGCTACGAAATGGAGCTCAATGGTGATGGAGGCAATAAATACAAATGTTTTCCATCCTATAATTTGTTATTAATTATTATTGCGGTGGCCATCATTTTCTCGAACCACAAAAAAATAATAAACTTTAACTTGTATAAACTTTAATCAATTGAATAAAGTAAATACATAAAATATATAAAGGTAAATATCACATGAAATTATTATATCATTTTGACCTTACCACATAATATTTATATGAAAATGAAAAGGGATCAATTATGTCTCAAAAAAATTGGATCCATAAATATCTAATTCGACCCATAGATAAACCTCTCTTTTAAATAAACCACCCAAACCTTTTTCAACATTTTTGTTTAATTTTTTTTGATAAATTTCAAAAATAAGTAATTGATTGATAAAAAATAGAAAAAATATCATAAAAATGAAAAATTAACGGAAAAAATTCACAAATAAATATAACTTATATTCAACAATTTTTTTTTATTTTTATTTTTTCGACAACCTGAAAATGAGTAATTGATTAATAAAAAATGTGATAAAATACAAAATTAATGCAAAAAATTCACAAATAAATATAGTAACCTTAAATTTAACAATTTCAATAAATTTTTTAATTTTTATTATTTTCTCAACAAATTCCGTAAATGAGTAATTTATAATAAAAAAGAAAAAAACATGAAAAAAAATTATATAATTTACACCAAAAATTCACAAATAATATAGTAACCTTAAATTTAAGAATTTCAATAATTTTTTAATTTTTTAAATAAATCTTAAAAATGAGTAATTGATTAATAAAAAAATAAGGAAAAATATGAAAAAATATAAAATTAATTTCAAAATTTCAAAAATAAATATAGTTACATTATATTCAACAATTTCAATAAATGTTTTTATTTTGAGTTTTTTTTCATATTTTTCCTATTTTTTATTAATCAATTACACATTTTCAGGATTTATCATAAAAAAATAAAAAATTATTGAATTTAAGGTTACTATATACATTTGTGAATTTTTGGCATTAATTCTATATTTTTTTTCATATTTTTTCTTAATAAATTACTCATTTTCGGAATTTGCCCAAAAAAATAAAAATTTTAAAAAGTTGTTGAAATTGTTGAATATAAGATTAATATATTTATTTGTGATGTTAATTTTATAATATTTTTCATATTTTTTATTAATCAATATCTCATTTTCGGGATTTACCAAAATAATAAAATTTTTAAACAAATTTATTGAAAATGGATCTGATAGTTTATTTAAAAGGGAGTCAATTTATGTGTTGAATTAGGTGTTAATGAGTCCGAATTTTTAGGGGCATAATGGATCCCTATCAATTTTCATATAAATGTCATGTAATAAGGTCAAAATAACATGACAATTTTATGTGACATTTAAAGAAATGAAAAATGAGTGGTATATGTCCAGTAGACCAACTAACGCTCATAAGGGCATATCTATCTCAAAAGTTGGATAACGAAAACATGAGTGCGTCAAACTTTAAATGGAGGGTATATCTAGACCTTTTGAAATAATTTTGGGACATATTTAATCATTTTTCCATCTTTGAATAAACCAATGAGTTCGAATTCGTGACTTATTTTTGATAAAAGAGGGCTTAACGTATAAAATTCACTAGCCTATTAAAAATAAATAATTTTTTCATGAAAAAATATACAGAGTATTTAAAAATTTTATACAAACAGCATAGTGTATATATCAAATTGTATAAAATATGTGTATATAAGTATCGATGATTCCATTTTTTGTTTAGTTTGTTTTTAACAAACCAAATAAAATTAAATATTATCAATGTACAAAGAATTAAATCGAAACCAAAACTAAAAAAAAAAATATTTATATACTTAAGATAATTCAATTTCGATTCAAATCAATTTTTAACCAAACACAAACACCCATTGACTCCAAACTTTCGTGTTATTTTGGAAGAAGAAAAAAAGAAAATACGTTATAGTTTCATAATTTTTAAAAGAAGAGAACTACAGCTTTTCAAATGAGTGTGTAATTGTTAGCAAGACCAAGAACCACCAACTTTATTGATTCCACTTGATTACTGCTCACCGTATTAATAAGTTCATAAATGAGTGCAACAACCACTTGTTTGAACCTATTTTTCACGCGTCTAACATGAACCTTCCTCAATAGTATCTAACTTTTTTTTTTATTAATATTTGAGTTCGGAGCTTAAATGACGAAAAAAATTGACAAAAATTCTAAAAGGACATATCACATTTTTTTAAATTAAAGGGGCAAACTCGCTAGGGGCAGTGATTTTGTTTTAATGTCGTTATTCCGTTAAACAATCAAAATCGCTGCTGACCTAGCGATTTTGTCCAAAAAAAATTTCCATTCTTTAAAAGAAAATCGCTGTCCATGCAACATTTTTGAGAAACATTTTTAAAAAAATTAAATCACTGCAATGGCAACGATTTTAGTAAAAAAAATTTAAATGACGACTTTGACGGAAAAGAATTTTTTTCTCTTTAAGTGATTTTCTATAAGCGAAAAGATAATAATAACTTACCTTCATTTTCACTATTTTTTTAAATCATTAATATGAATAGACAAAGGCTACTAAAAAGAAAAAAAAAGTTTAATGCTGCCCGAACAACGATTTACTTTTAAAAAATGAATTTTTTTTGGACAAAATCGGTAGTAGGTCAGCAATTTTAATTGTTTAACTGAGTAACGGAGTCAAATTAAAATTGCTACCCAACTAGCAATTTTGGCCCTTTGGTTAAGTTTTTTTTATATGCCTTTTTGAAATTTTTGTTATTTTTTTTTCCATTTAGGCTTCGGACTCATCAATATTCCATATTTAATTTTTAAAACTTCAAAATATAAGGGTTTGTTTAGTAACTTGTTAGAGTTATGCATGTATTAGTTATGTAGGATTTAGTTATGCGAGAAACGTCGAGGTGACTCAAAAATTAATCAATTACTTAAATTTTAAAAGAATTTAAAGAACAAAAGGATTTTAAAAGGAGTCGCCACCTAATTTTAGGAAAAACCTAGGAAACCAATTAAAATGATCCCTGAAACTGAGAAATTCTAGGTAAAGAGTTCAAGTTATTTTGAAAGGAAGGTTTTAGGCATCCTTCGAAATTCAAAATATGGGTCCCGACTAAATTTTCTTTTCAAATTAAATTGAGGAGGAAAATAAACAAATATACAAATATAATAAGCATACAATATGCACAAATAATAAAATAAAACAATAATAAAAAAAATCCTAAATTTTCCTAACGTCAATAATGTACACAATAATAAATAAAAAATATGATTCAAATTCCATTGAAATAGCTACAAGGGGAAGCGACTCCGAGTTATATGTAAACACATTAAGTAAAAGTGTTAGTAATAAATAAATAAAAATAAAAATAAATAAAATAAATAAATGAAAGTAAAACTCGTCTTATTAACATGGAAGACCTTGAAAATTGACGATAATTTCTTCATCGGTCAATTTTAACATATTGTATTTCCCAAACGCGAGATCATATCAAACAAAATGCATATTAATTTTAAACGGTGTGAAATAACAATGTAACAATAACAAAATATTAACGAGATAGTTTGCTGGAAAAACTTTACAAAATATGTAGAATTAATCTAAACAACTTATGAATAGTAATTTATTAATAAAAGTAAAGCCATAAACAGTAAATGAAATAAATGTAGAACTTATAGTCATCATAGAACTCAAAACAACTAAATAAATAAACAAAAAAATAAATGACATGTGAAATGATTAATCACTAACAAAAAAAATTAAAATAGAGAATCATAGAAAGGTAAATAAAATAAAAATAAGAAGAAGAGTTGCCACAAACATCATCTAACAATAAAATAATCTGTAAAATCATTAGTCAATTTTATGTTTTTTTTTTAAAATCAATTAGGAACAAATAAACTATAAAACATTGAAAACAACAAAAGAAAAAGGAAACAATGACGACAATGAACAATGACAACATCAACAAATATTATAAAAAAAAATTATAGCTAAACATCATTTGTAAAATAAAGTAATATTATAATCTAAACAAATTGAGTAATAAGAAACATTTCAATAATATCAAGCATGAAAATAGAGATACTTGAAAAAGTAGCTTTCATAATAAAATATTCGGAAAAGGGTCTAAAATATCCTAAAAGTATTGAAAATGGTACAAAATTATCCTCCATCCACATATTGGCTCCAAAATACATACCCTTGTCATCCACCTTTTGGTTCAAAATTGACTACTTATTTAACGGTTTTATATTTAAACTATTTAAATAATTTTTTAAAATACGGGGTGCTCAACTATTTGTTATAATTTAACTTATTAGTATAATATATGTATCAATCCATTATCCACCCATTACTATGTCACGACCCAAATCCGGGCCGCGACTGGCACCCACACTTACCCTCCTATGTGAGCGAACCAACCAATCTAAACCTTAACATTTCGATATAATATCAACAGAAAGTAATGCGGAAGACTTAAACTCATTAATAAAATCAATAACTATTATTATCCCAAAATCTGGAAGTCATCACCACAAGAACATCTATGATCAAATTACTAAACTAAGAGTATTCTAAGAAGCTAAAACAAATAAAAGCCAGTCCATGCCGAAAGTTCAAGGCATCAAGACATGAAGGAGAAGATCCAGTCCAAGCTAGAAGCATTAGCTCACCCTGAAGATCCGGTGTGACGAAGACTGGCTAGAGTTGCGGTTGAGTTGAAGACGATGACACGTTTGCTGCACTCCACAAATAACAAAGAAGAAAACAATAAAAGTAGGGGTCAGTACAAAACACGGGTACTGAGTAGATATCATCGGCCAACTCAAAATAGAAAACAGTATATATTAAGCAATATCATAAAATCAACTAATATCCTTAGCATGCAGCATTTACAGTTACCATAACCCTTGTTTACAACACCAAGCACATCAATGAGGACTCACGCCTCCTCATCATACTCATTTGAGAATTAGGTTCATTAGATTTGAATATATTATCATCTTTCAAGATTCATTATCTTTATTCCCCTTGTGTCGGTACGTGACACTCCGATCCTAATTCTATCCTGGTGTCGGAACGTGACACCCGATCCATATTCTATCCTGGTACCGGAACGTGGCACCCGATCCATATACTATCCTGGTGTCGAAACGTGACACCCGATCCATATACTATCCTGGTACCGGAACGTGGCACCCGATCCATATACTATCCTGGTGTCGGAACGTGACACCCGATCCATATACTATCCTGGTACCGGAACGTGGCACCCGATCCTCATATACTATCCTAGTACCGGAACGTGGCACCCGATCCCCTAATCTCACTACTTTCGTTCATCAAGCCTTCTTTTATACCAAAGCATCATCATTAACAAAGTAGATTAGGGTTTCTTTTTCAAGATTTAGGATTCAATAGCTTCATCATGCTTATTTTATCACAATTACATAATCACATTCATGCAAGCATACAATTAAGCATATAGAAGGGTTTACAATACTACCAATACATATCATTCGCTATTAAGAGTGTACTACGAATAGCATAAAAACCATAACCTACCTCCACCGAAGACTAGTGATCAAGCAAGAATTTCCCAAAGCCTTGTGTTTTTCCTCTTCGTTCGTCTCTCTCTATCGATTCTCCTTCCCTCTCTTTGTTCTTTCTATTCTCTTTATTCAAACCCTCTTTCTTTTACCCTAATTAGTATATAATTAAGAATAAAGATGGCAATAATAACCCACTAATTAACTTAAGGTTACCTCTTTTAACCCCAAGTAATTAGACTTATTAACATTAACCCTCTAACTTTATAATTAAAGTAGGAATAGTCCAAAACGTCCCTTAAAACGTATAAAGAAATCCGACCCAGACTGGGATTACGCAATCTGTGACGGCCCGTCGTGCCTGCGACGGTCCATCCTGCTGCTCCGTCACAGACTTCAGAGACTCAATTTCTCTGAAGGGTCTGTGACGGTCCGTCACACCTGTGACGGTCCGTCCTGCCATTCCGTTACGAAGTTCAGAGAGTCGATTTCAGTACCCAATTTTCAGATTTTCTAAGTGTTTTGAAACGAGACCCTGCGACGGTCCGTCGTGCCCATGACGGTCCGTCGTGCCCATGACGGTCCGTCGTGGGGTCCGTCGCCTCAGCCTGTTTTTTCCAGAAATAAAATCTGCTGCTCAAAACGACTAAACATGTCGTTACATACTAATTATCCTCTTAATAAACCGTCACATTATTAATGCAAGCTACTGCCAATTGATTGTTTTTAAAAATTATTGAAGTAAATTATCATACATTCAAGTGGCTAAATAAAAATCACCGATAAACTTAAAAGTCTGATTATGTTCATCTTAATTATTCTTACGTTTCAATTATGTGATGTTACTTCATAGGTAACTTTTTTTTCAAATATATTAAAGGTTTTAAAACAAATCTTAAATATTTAAAAATTATATTTAAAAAAAAGTGCATGAATTAATTCGGGATGTATTACTTGTTTACCTTTAATCATAAATTTTTAATTCAATCTTGAAAGAAAGTGTCGTCCTGAATAAGCGGCTCAACCTAAATTTAATTGGGGTTTCGATTCGGACTCGAATAATTTTGTATGTCATTTTAAGGAATCTATAATTTTAGTAGTGTTTATGACGATTTTGATATTATAATCGAATCATTGATTGAATAAGGTTTAGTTAGTAATGAGTGGGTAGTGGATTGATTTATAAATTATATTAATAAATTAAAATTATAATCAATAGTTGAACTCCAAGTATTTTAAAAAATATTTAAAGAGTTAAATTTTAAAACAATTAAAAAGTGGTCAATTTTGAACCCAAAGGTGGATGACAAGGGTATTTTGGAGCCAACAGGTGGATGAAAAGGGCATTTTGGAGCCAATAGGTGGATGGAGGGTAATTTTGTACCATTTTCAATACTTTAAGGGTATTTTAGGCCCTTTTCCGTAAAATATTTAGTCATCCAAAAAAATAGAATTATAACTAAAGCTAATTAAAATATAAAATAAAAAATAAAAAATAAAAATAGAATTATAACTAAAGCTAATTTGTTTTAAAAGAATTATAACTAAAGCTTAACCAACAAAACATGTGATAGAGTTCACTGAATATGACATTCTTCCGGCTATATCTAAAATAGTACTAACAACTATAAGCAATTTAGCAGCAAATAACAAGAAATTAAAGATGATCGCAGTCCCAAAAGCAATCCAACAGTACAAAGGAAAGAAGAAAAAAATCATCAAGCTTCAAATTATTAAACAGAAAGATATTAAAAAGAAAATGGGATAGAGAGTACTATACACTGTTTATGGTTTCATGGTAGTTTGGAGCTTTAAGCTGGTCGGATTTGTTGGAAATGTGAACCCGAATAGATCTGGTCGTCCTTACAGTGGTCACCGCTTGTTATTTCTCCGTAAGAAGAAGGACGTGAATGGAGGTGTTGGGCAAGATCTGGAAGGTGTTTGGGTGATTTTGTTGGTTGTTTCAGCTACTTGTTTGATGGTTGTTTCAGCTGGTGTTTCGTCACAGCCACAAGGAAAGAGGAAAAACAATAGCTTGAGTGTTTTGGGTGGTTCGTTTAGCTATTTAGGGTCAGGAATTTCACCCAAAACGGCAGAATGGAAGTGGTTGTTGTGGGTTGTGTGAGCTGGTTTCTGCTCATCTTAGGCTGGTGGTTTTGGTGTTCAAAGAGAGGAGAAGATGAAACAAAAGGTTGGTGGTTTATCTTTGGTGGTGGCAAGCTGATCGGAAAAAGAAAAGAGATGACAATAGGGTTTGGGCAGTGGTTGATGTTCACCGGTAGGAAGCAATGAGGTTTTGGGTTGTTTGCAAAAAACAGAAGAGGGTTTTGGGGGGTGGTAGTTCGCCAGATTCTAACATACACATTGAAAAAAATAAGAAACTTTTTTATTCATAAAAATCTGAAAATTCACCCTTAAAACATTATATTTACCCCCCACCATTTTTGACCTAATAGAGCCCTAAATAGAGTATTGTTATACTATTTACCTAAATTATGGGCTCAACATTGAGGCCAAAAAATTATTGGCTCATAAAATTGTATTCTTATTTGAATAAATTTTAAACTATGCAAAATATCAAAATGAATATTAACCGATGTAACAAACAAAAATGAATATTAAAAAACATATAATGAATGTAACTAATGACATTAAAAAAAAATAATTTTAATACTACCTAATAAAAATATTCATATTTTGATAAATAAGGATAGTTATCGATAAACCTATTTAAGACTATAAAAATGATTATTTGAACAATTAAATTAATAAAGTCACGAATAATGAAAGTGTTAGGCCAAAATTGAGTGTCAATGGCTGTCCCTTTCGTTAGATATGATTGATGAAAGAAATCGTGGACATCAAAAATTGACAAATCCAAGTTTGACCGAACACATGATCTTTTTTATAAAAATGTGATTGATATGTCGTGGAAGTCAATCCCGAACTTTCCTCCAAAAGGTTCCACGCTGTGATGTGTCCTTGTTGAAGTAGTTCCCACCTGTGTTTCAACTGAGAATGCATTCTCTATGATGTTCTCGAAAAAACAAAGATGAAAATCGTTAGTAGAGACAGAATGAAAGAAAAAGATAGCATCTCTTATGATAAGACAAATGAAGATGATCCATCGGTATGATATGGATACATGTCCATTTGTAGGAAAAATGAATATGATGATCCATCGGCAGGATTTTGAATGTATGTCCATCGGTAGGACGAATGAAAAAATATGATTCATCGAGAGAACAAAAAATAAAAAATAAAAAAATGATCCATCGCTAGAATGAAATAAAAGGTGATCCATTTGTAGGATCCAAATGTATGTCCATCGATAGGACGAATGAGAAAAGATGATCCATTGGTAGGATTTTAGATGTATGTCCTTCGGTAGGACGAATGAAAAAGATTATCCATCGGTAGGAATTTAAATGTATGTTTATCGGTAGGACAAATGAAAATATTATCCATCGGTAGGATTTTCAATGTATGTCTATTGATAGGATGAATGAAAAAAACGTGATCTATCGGTAGAATTTTGAGTGTATGTCCATCGATAGGACGAATAAGAATTCTTTAGACGCAAGTCTCCTCTACTTGAACGTGTAATATATAGGGTGCACATCCTTCACCTTTAAATAGATGCGAATTAAATGCAAATATCTTTCAACGCAAGTTGTCATCGACTTGAACGTTGAATAGACAGGGTGCACATCCTTCACCTCCGAATAAATACTACTTAAATGCAAATATCTTCCAGCGCAAGTTTCCACCGACTTGAACATTTAATAGATAGGGTGCACATCCTTCACCTTTGAATAGATGCGACTTAAATGCAAATATCTTTCAACACAAGTTTCCACCGACTTGAACGTTGAAAAGATAGGATGCATATCCTTCACCTCCAAATCGATGCGACTTAAATACAAATATCTTTCAAGGCAAGTTTCCATCGACTTAAACATTTCACCACCGAATATATGCGACTTAAATGCAAACACTTTCAAAGCAAGTTTCCACCGACTTGAATGTTGAAAAGATAGGATTCACATCATTCACCTCTGAATAGATGCGACTTAAATGCAAATATCTTTCAACGCAAGTTTCCACCGACTTGAACGTTGAAAAGATATGGTGCACATACTTCACTTTCGAATAGATGCGACTTAAATGCAAATATCTTTCAACGTAAGCTTTCATCAACTTGACCATTGAATAGATAGGGTGCACATCCTTCACCTCTGAATAGATGCGACTATGAAAAATGCATTGACCCTTCTGATAAATTAAAAATGCATGACCTTTTTGGTAAATAAAAAATTCAATGACCCTCTTGGAAAATAAAAATGTGTTGACCTTCTCAGTATATAAAAACTTGCAATGACCCTCTTGGCAAAAAAAATGCAATGACCTCGTCAGTAAATAAGAACATGCAATAGCCCTCTCGACAAATAAAAAATAAATTAAAAAAATATAATGAAAATGCAAATGATGGATGACCCAATGATTTTCCACTGTTACGAGGTGGATGGCTCGACGATTGTCCAACTGTAACGAGGTGGATGACTCAACGATTTTTCAACTGTAACGAGGTGGATGGATCGATGATTGTCTTGAAAGTTTCATCGCCCCAATGCTTTCACCTATTCTTGTACTTGAAAAAAACAATTAGTAGACACAATGTCACCTTAGCTAACGACTTAATTAAGAAATCTTGAGAAAAGATTTTTTAAAAGAGAATGTGTACAAAAGCATGACCACTTTAACACATGTGAGCAATCAATATTTTACTCTTGACCTTTTTATGTTTATTGTGACTCAAATTTTATTGAGGATTTGTACGAGGAGCTACTGGTTTCCATGACAACGTTGAAGATTTGCAAGTTGACTTTGAGCTTCAAGTGCTGAAGAATTTTTGAAGTTGTTATCAAGCTTCTCACAGTATTTATTAAAATATTTTAGGTCTTCCTCAAAAATTCTGTCCCAGTTAAACTTTTGGAAAATCTCAAAAATGACCTTAAATCTTGACTTGCTGAAGATAACACATTGTTTATTACAAGGAGAAATAAAAATCATACGGGGTATATGACCAAGCCGTCGTGGCGCCTACATATCCTGTTGAGTCAGGAATCAGGTCAAATGTAGTTCTACTTCTGTTGATGATGAATTCTGCAAAGAATCAAAGAGATTATCAGTAGAAAATGCACAATATGAACATGATAAAATATGAAAATGATATTCCTTGCTATATTCAAATTGTAAAGATAAGATATATCACATTTTTGGGACGGACAACCCCATGAAGTAAAATAGGACTCTCACACATACAAGATTAACCTAATGCCACTTTTTACAATAAACAACTTAAAAAGGCAATTTCTTCTTCTTCTTTTTTCTTTTTTAAATGGAAAAACTCTAAAAAAATGAAATAAAAAAAAATATTAAAGAGTGGATGCTTGCTCACTTTTTTTTTTGAAAAAAATAAAGAATGTGATGAGATAGTTAAATCTTGACTATAATTGGTACCAACAATTAGGATTGTAGGTAAATCTCTCATTCTCTTTTCTTTTTGTCTTTTTCTAATTGAGATTGAATTCAAGGTAATCTCCACATATTCAAGAGGTACCTCAAACATACTTAAGGATCAACAAGATTCATTCATCTTACTTCAAACATAAGTTTTCAATTGTACTAATCCTCATGTTTCAAGAGCCCTCACGACAAAGACTGGTCCAATTTCACACATATTTAAAATATTTGATTTTAGGACATTTCTCAAAGTGTACTCACACTCAGAATAATGTTCAATGCATACAACTATAATACCATATGCTTGACCCTTATGTAAATCTCCACTAATATGAGAACATTTGGAATGAGATCATGTAAGGCTTGTCATTGGCTTGTAATGTAGGCTTGGGCATGGGTATGATATTCATTTGGGATAAGAGTGACTTAATTCCTCCTTGAGCGTCACACTGAATTTATGCCCTTAATGATTGATATGTCTTTGGCGTCAGATCCTCTTCATTGTCCTCCCCTTTTTCGACTTCTTTTGAATTCTCATTTTTTTGGAGTTTTTCCATTCTTATTCTTTTTTCACCCCCTTTGTTTCTACTTCTTTTGAATACTTGTTTCTTACAGGTTTTCTTTTATTTCACATATTCCTTTCGACTTTTTTTAAGTCCTCATTTCTTAGATCTCTTCTTTTATTTCACTCATTTCTTTTGAATTTTTCTTCTATTTTGTTGGAGTATTTTTTTCTTGTCTTTCACTAACCATGTAGGGGTATTTTTGTCTTTGTATATTTATTTCAACTTTTCTTTCTTTCTTTCTTTCTTTTTCTTTTTCTACAAGCCCTTTATTTGCTTCCTTGACTTTGGAAGACTCGATATGTTTGC
This sequence comes from Solanum lycopersicum, assembly GCF_036512215.1. Lineage (NCBI taxonomy): Eukaryota > Viridiplantae > Streptophyta > Magnoliopsida > Solanales > Solanaceae > Solanum > Solanum lycopersicum. The sequence goes on from NC_090808.1 coordinate 57,674,392, forward strand.
TTTTAGAAATATCAAACAAGGATCTTCTCTTATAATTTGCACATTCTTGGTGCACTCAAGAAGGTTGGGCTAAGAGAGGGATAGTGCATGTAAGCACTCCAAAGGGTAATGGCTAAAATGTGGTTGTTCAAAAAAAAAATTTAGGCTCAAAATGGAAAAACTAGGATTAATATCATTTGGTAAGCTTTACAAGGAACAATTGGGTCAAAAAAGGCCTACATTCCTCTAACTTATCGTAACTTGAACTAACTAGGAATAAGCTATGAAACCAAGAATAATCAGTTCTGGAAATAAGTAGGGAAATTTGGAAAAAATTTCCAGCTTTCAAATGTGAGTTTTGATCATTTTTAAACGGCCATACTTTCCATATTAGGAGTATTTTGGATGATTTCTATGGTTGGATATCTCTTGGGAGGATCTTTCCAATGCCGCTGAGTTTGCGAAAATTCGATGTCGTATGAGGAAGATATGTCTTTCAGAAGTTGGGCTGTTGAGATGAGAAAAAACCAATCCAAATTTTAGCAAGGGTAAAGTTATCTTTTCACTCTAGTATTTCCTAATTCGTTTCTAGTTTACATTAGGGACAAAACCAAGTCTCAAATCAGTTTTAGAAAAAGTAAGAACGCTTAAGGATTGGGAGAAAAAAGAAGGGGAAGATCAAGAATTGTCCAAGAACGTTAAGATCGTTGAGTGGATTTCGTCGGGGTGATTCCTATCGAGGTATGTAAGATCATTCGGTGTTGTGTCCTTTCACCCACACCCAATTTGTTTCAATTCAACAAAATAAAAGAGCATATGGAATGATGAATATGAGAATTCTTGATGAAAAATTGTGAAATTCTTGTTGGTTGAATTGTAGTTCATATCTAGTAGATTTGATCCATGTTTCTGGACGATTTTTGAGTCTAATCTGTTGAGTAATGAGGTATTTAGTTATCCTAAGTATTTGGGGTGAGATCCATGGAAGTTTAGGAGGTTTAGAGATAAAAAATGGAGAAGAAAAGTCAAAAATCCCGTCTGACAACCCCTAGGGCGTCGCGCCTACCAGAGCCCCTCCGGATAGTCTTTGTTTGACAGACCCTGGTGCACCGCGCCAACCAGAGCGCCTCAGACAAGAGTCTGTCCATCAGGCTGTGGCACTGCGCGCCTCTCAAAGCACCAAGGTCACCTTGAGACCCCGTTCTTTCCCTATTTTTTTGTACTAGTTCTTAAGTGATGTACCTATCATTCCTAGTTGATTCCAACACTCTAAAGTACATATAAACATCATGAAATCATCCACAAACGAAAGATCATGATCTTTGAATCTATAATTATATTCAAGGGAAGTTAGAATCAAGGTTAAGAAAGTTAAGAAGTCAAGTCCAAATCTATGAAGTGAGTTAATGTAATGTTTTTCAAAGTTCTTAGAGTCTTACTTAAACGTTTTTAATTTCATTTTAAGTGTCAAGTTCAAGCTAAGGAAAAGATTAAAGGTTCACTTCATTTCTCAAAAGGTATAAGGGAGCTAAGTATTCCCTAGGAAGTTATAAATGTTTTTACATTTAAGTCAAGAGGAAACTAAGAGTTTGAGAAGAGTTTTTATTTTGAATAAAAAAGGGAAACATTGATTCCACGATGAGCTTTTTAAAGCTAAAAGAGTTGAGCAAGTTATCATAACTCATAGGAAAGAGACTATTTTAAAAGCATGAGCTAAAGTATATTTTGGGAGTAGTATTGACCATCGATGTGGGGATAAAAGTTCAGATTAACTCAAGTCTCCATGTAAACTATATAGACATCATGGGTAATAACAAGTCATACTTTTTAGATGATGACGTAAGTTAGCTAGTGGATCTAGTTAGTTGAGGATGTCTTATGCGATGACAAAGTATAAGACAGTTTTGGCAGCACGGGCGACGATGTATTACCACTTAGGCTCATAGTAGTGGTTGTTGATTTTAGGCATATTTATATGCCTAGGTAGTCGATAATGACCCATATTTTAGTATGATTGAGGAAAATCTTTAGTTATTACCTTGATTTTGTGGTTATTTGTGTTGATCAAACACTTATACTCATGATTAGTAATTTAATGAATTCTCGAAGAATTTGGAGCTTGTGCAAAGAAAAATAAGGAGAAGAGACGAATGTGAAAAAAATGACTAAGCATTGAAGCACCTAGGCGAGGCACACTGGCATGGGCGCCGCGCCAGGGCTAGTCACTTAGAGACATTTTTGAGGCGCTCTGTATGGCGCGTCACGCCAAAGCTCTACACGCAGAAAAGGTCTCTAGGCGCGATGAAGGTGCACTGTGCTAGGATGTGCAGAGTATTAGATGCTGCTAGCCGCGCATCCTCACAAGAATTCCGAATTTTCCAAGTTTTAAACATTAAATGGGAATTCTAATTTGAATAGGATTTGTATTAAACTTTATCTACTACTATAAATAGATCCTAGGACTGCCATTGTGAGGGGTCAATCTTTGTTTAGTGTACAAGGGCAAGAATTAAGTTTGTAATCATCTTAATTCTTCTATTTTACATATTCATTTTAGAACAATTATTATTTCTTCAATAGTATGAGTATGAGTAGCTAAATTCCCTAGTTCTAGGCTGCAACTGCGAATCGATTGTTGAATATTTGAAGCTTTATGGATTAATCTTTGGTTGTCAATTCAAATTACTTTTATATTTTTGTTTTACTATTTCTTAACTGGCCATCTAGGAACAAATTTAGTGTCTAACCTCGAATTTATCATAGGAGAGGTTAGATAGATCAGAGAATATAGAGAGCTCGGTCAGCCCATTAACTTGAGGCGATTCGTGTTCAGGAGTGAGCCCAAAAGACGAACACCTTGCTTGGTTATAAAATAGGATGAAATATAAATGTTTGTCAGTTTGTTTATTTATCCCCGCCAAAAATGTAGTTAGATAGCTAACTGGGGTAGGAGGCGAGAGGTGCTTAACCCGGATCATATTATCAACCCTATAAACCAGTAATTTGACTATTGAAGTTTGATTTAAGTCAATATTATGATGCATGACATTCGTAATATGCCGTAGCTCTGGAATTCCTTTTAATCTTGCCTGAAACATTACATCAAAGTCATTCAATATTGTTTACATTAAATTCAATTCATAAAAGTTTTAGTTAATCATAAAACATTCAACCTGCGAAATAGTTAATTTTCTCTTTAGTTGTGGAACTATGTGTGGATATAAGTTGATCATAAGTACCTTGGTAACGATAACTCGTTACAAAAGAAATTATATTACTTGCACGATCACTTACACTTGATTGTATACTAGGGAGCAATAATTTTCGATTAGAGAAACTCCCATATAAATTGTATTACTTTCATATATACAAAAGTTGAGTTTAATATTGTTTTATCTTTAATGAGCTAAGTGTTTACATTGTTTTACCAATTTTATATACATTGCATATGTCTTTATTGCTTTATATTGAGTTGTTATCTTGTGAGTCAAGTAGAGCCAAGGTAAGTTGACCCTTAATCCGTTTCAAGCTTTATAGATGTATTTAGCATTCTAACTTGCATACTCGTACATTCAATATACTGATGCCACTTGGCCTGCATTGTCTTATAATGTTGATGCAGGTAACCAGGATTATCACACAACGCTTCATTGATCCCCTTCGAGCTCCAAAGTTAGTGGTGAACCTCCTTGCATTCTGTAGGACATCTTTTTCATTTGCTTTACTAGTTTAGTTCATTAATATGTTGTGGGGTTAGTCCCCAACATCCATCTCAGTCGATTTAAAGACTTCATAGACAACTAGTAGTTCAGTAGTCTTTACGTTTCATTTTTATGTTAAAGACTTGAGTTGACATTTTGGCCAGTTTGAATGTTTAAACTTTTAAAACATTTCAGATAGTATTACTGTGCAGTTCAATTAAGTTCTTTCATACTAAAGTATGATTATTGTCTTCCGCTGAGTTAAGTAAGTTAGGCTAATGGTTTGATCAAGGCTAGAAATGGTCATCGAATGCCGACCACGTCTAGGGTGTAGGCTCCGGACGTGACAAATTCTTTCTCAAACCAAACATTACTCAAGATTTTGCCTTGATAACATTCAGGACAAGTTCTAGATCAACAGCGCGATACAATTGAATTTTGATCTAAATCTCACCACACAATGCACATGAAACATAAAGTTAATTTTATTCTTATATTGAATATATGCAAGAGAATTTTCAAGCATCACAAAAGTATAATTGAGAGGTACCAAAAAAATCAACGGTCTACCACAAATTCAGTCCTCTCCATCATATCAAATATTTTTACACGGTCCTAACTGCGTTGGTCCCAAATGAGTTGAAGACATGACTCTTACGATATACGCACAATGTTTTTTAAAGAATAAATATCGAACCCAAAAAGATCTGCCTACATATCTCATTGATATGTAAATTAGGTGTGCTTAGTTCACACAGATATGACTTTGAAAATATAAATAAATTATTTTATTCTTTTTCTTTTTTGGGTTTAAAAGAATGAATACCGCACCCATGAAGAGCTGCCTACGTATCTCATCAAAATGAGAATCAGATTCTCATAGTTCGTGCAGATAAGATTTTGAAAATATGCACACAATATTACTCATTATTTTTTTTTTGAAAAGGGTCAAAATTGCCCCTAAACAATGTGAAATAGATCACTTATACCCTTCGTTATATTTTGGGATAAAAAATGCCCCTGTTGTTATCCTAAGAGACCACATATACCCTCAAAAGTTAACACCCCATATTTTTATGGGAAAGTTTCACATATAGCAAATAAAAAATTCATATTTGTATGCTATAATAAAGTTTGCACAATTGCGCTTCATAACAAACATATAACTGTATAATTCGCTATACATATACAACTGTATAATTCACTGACCTAAATTGTATAATTCGCTGGCCTCGCTATACATATACAACTGTATGATTCGTTGGCCTAAATTGTATAATTTGCTGGCCTATTTCGCTGCAATTGTATAATTTGCTGGCCCATTTCGCTGCAATATGTGTATAAAATTTGTTTTGCATACAATTGAATCGAAGTAAAATATTTGTATATTGTATAATTATAAGTGTATAGGAAGAAAATATATGTTTTTCTCTCGCTTTATACAAAAGCAGAAACACAATTTATACACTTATGTTGTATAAAACGAGAGAAAATTGTATTTCAATGCAATTGTATAATTTGCTGACCTTTTTTGCTGCAATATTTGTATAAAATTTGCATTTGTGTACAATTGAATCGAAGTAAAATGTGTCTAAATTGTATAATTAAGTGTATAGCATGAAGATATATATTTTTGCATGTGTATAAATAATTTTCTCTCGCTTTATACAAAACAAAAACACAATTTATACACTTCTGTTGTACAAAGTGAGAGAGGCGAGCTGAGGGAGAATGGCGAGCGAGAGTTTTAGGAGAGAAGCGACTGACAAACATTGGCAAACGTTTGCTATGAGGTACAATTAAATCAAACAGTAGCTACTCCATTTATTTTTGGTTATTAGTTTGCTATTATATACAATTATTCCTTTTTTATTAACTTTACAAGCCACGTGAGACCAATCCATCCACGTAAGCATTGTCAACTAGGATTCACTACAAAAGAACTAGACATTTAGCGACGACAATAGTCGCCACAAAAGCCTGAGAAATCATCATTAAAAGTTTTTAACATTAAATTCTAATTTTGTGTTTTTTTTCTTCATTGATTTTAAAAAACAAAAATGATATCGATTTAATAGAAGTTTGAAGACATTGTATGTTTTATTTTTATGTTATATGTAAACGTAAAAAATGTACAATGATGAAATGTATAGTAGAAGATGTGAATCCAGAAGTAATTTTCATGATTTTTCACAATAATATCGAGTGTTTTTAATATTGATATTGCAAGTTATTTATTTTAGAAAATTAGGTTGTAATCAAAAATTAATTATCTATTTTTTTGTTGAAAAATAAGTTTTACTAGCGAATGGTTGTTGGAGCCTTAGTTGTCATTAAAAATCACTCATAACCTTTAGTGACAATATTTTAGGATTTTGTGGAAACTTTGTCGCCACTAAAGGTCAAGTACTTTTGTAATATATCTTAGTTGACAATGCTTAGGTGGAGGGATTAGTTCCATATGGCATGTCACATCACTAAAAAATTGGGTTGTTAACTCTTAAGAGTATTTATGGTCTCCAAGGGTAACCACGAGGATATCTTTGATCCCAAAATGTAATGGAAGATGTAAGTGGTCTATTTTGCATAGTTCAGGGGCAATTTAACCCTTTTCCCTTATTTTTTTTACTATTCAAAAAATGTATACTGAACCCAAGAAAGGTTGCCTACGTATCTCATTAAAATGAGAATCAGGTACGCGTAGTTCATTCAAATATGACATAAAACATTTAAAAATTTAGACAAACTCGGAGCGAATCCTTGTGTCCTCTTAACTGTCGACCTTTGTAGTTTCTGTTGAATGTGGTCTATTATTTTTTTTATATTAACCACATGTTGTTGTAGTCTTTTTGAAATGTCTCTTGGAACTGTGTCTTCTACTAATTATTTACGAAAATTACGCATTGTTATTACCATCCCCAACTATTATCTGGGACGATTTTCCTACAAAAATATAAGAAATTGTGAAAGTTAGGCCATAATAATAATAAAAAATAAATAAAATAAAGAAATGTAACTTCATAGTCAGGACTCCCCTAATTTGTCTCTTTGACTTGAGATTAATGTCTTATTAAATACGAAGACTCAATTTCGTGAATCCTTTTGTCTTACGCAACTTCAGACAAACAATTACTTCTAGATTCTTACATATATCAAAAACTCAAAAGGTAAAAGTGTTAATTTTTGTTCATAATGAATAATGCAAAACATCATACAAAGAATCAATAAAAAAATATTATTTTGATTGAAGACAAACTCAATTATATACATCACATAATATACAAGCAATTATTGCACTATACAAATGTGACCCTTTTATGCTAAGGGCAGACCTATCAATTTAAATGATGTATTACGATATTTGACAACTAACAATTGTCCCCCAAAAAACTTAGTACAATTCTATGAATAATTCAAATAGAATTACAAAATAAGGGGAAAAAATACAAATAATCAGTCCCACACATGTGAACAATCATAAACTAGGCCTTTTGTGGAAAATATTTCCTCTTTAACTTATTATTATCTCTAATGCTAACACCTTTGGATAAAATGATAACTTGATCCCTCTTCGACTCGATTAAACTATTAAGTTCCCTACCCCGAGTGACAATGATTTGCCAAATATCGTATACATCCTTCAAATTTAAACACATACGTATGATTTGTCTTTTATTGATCAATAGCTCAAATAGACACAAGGTGGACCTCCAATGGGCCAACACGCCTTGGGTGTTGGGTCAACTAAATTCAAAATGCTCTAAATTCGGGATTTGGTTTAATTCTACCCTAGTTAACTTGGAGTGACTTTTGAAAGGAAACCCAAGTAAACAACGAAAGCTGAAATTTACGACAACCATTGGACGCATAATGAACCAATAAATTGTCGATCATTCCGAAAAAGATTGAGTATAAAAAAGTTCAATCGCGATTCCGTAAAACCATCCTTTAATATATTATACATACGATAGAAATATGCCATGAAGTGCAATGAACGTATACATACAATAAAATGAATAATAAATGAACAACAAGTATAATATACAAATAATCAACAAAATATACAAAATATAAGGTATAACACAATAAATTAAAATACTCCTCAATTTGAAAATAATGAATTAATATTGGTTAGAACCTCCATATCCCAGTGGAGTCGCCATTCTGTTTACATCCCTACTTTATTCAAATATGGAGAAATATTGTGGTGACTCAAAAAATAATAAATTAATTAAATTTTAAAAGAATTTAAAGCATAAACGAATTTTAAAAAGTGTCACCACCTAATTTTAGGAAAAAAAACAAGGAAATCAATTAAAGTGACCTACGAAATCGGAAAATTCTAGGTAATGGGTTCAACTTATTTCGAAGAGAAGATGTTAGGCATCTTTCGCAATCCAAAATATAGGTCCCGACTAAATTCTTTTTTTTTCCAAATTGATGAGGAAATTAAACAAATATAATAAACGCACAATATGCACAAATAATAAAATAAAATAATAATAAAAAATATCCTAATTTTTTCTAACGTCAATAATATACACAATAATAAATATAAAAAATATGATTCAAATTCCATTGAAATAGCTTCAATTGAAAGCAACACCGGCGTACCAGTAAACACATTTAGTAAAAGTGTTAGCAATAAATAAATATAAATAAATAAAAATAAAATACGTCTTATTAACATGGAAAGTCTTGATGATTGACGGTAATTTCTTCATTCGGCAGATTTTAACATATTGTATTTCCTAAACGCAAGATCATATCAAACAAAATGCATATTAATTTTAAACGATGTGAAATAACAATGAAACAACAAAGAAATATTAAAGAGATAGTTTGCTGGAAAAACTTTACAAAATATGTAGACTTAATCTAAACCATTTAAGAATAGTAATTTATTAATAAAATTGAATTCATAAACAATAAATGAAATAAACGAAGAATTTATAGTCATCATAGAACCCAAAACAACTAAATAAACAAACAAAAAAATAAATGACATTTGATGGAGTTCACTGAATGTGACATTCTTTCGGCCAGATCTAAAATAATACTAATGACAATAAGCCATTCTACAACAAATAATAAGAAATCAAAAATAATCATAGTCTAAAATGCAGCCCAACAATACAAAAGAAAGAAGAAAATAATTTATCAAGCTTTAAACTATTTAACAGTAAATTTATTAAAAAGAAAAATGGAAAAGAGAGTACAGTACACTGTTTATGGTGTCATGGTGGTTTGGAGCTTTCTGTTCGTTGGGTTTGCTGGAAATGTGAACCCGAATAGATCTGGTCGTCCTCACAGTGGTCATCACTTGTTATTTCTCCGTCGGAAGAAGGTGGGGAATGGGGGTGTTGGGCAAGATCTGGGAGGTGTTTGGGTGATTTTGTTGGTTGTTTCAGCTACTTGTTTGATGATTGTTTCAGCTGGTGTTTTGTCGCAGCCACAAGGAAAGAGGAAAAACAATAGCTTGAGTGTTCTGGGTGGTTTGATTAGCTGTTTGGGGTTGGGTATTTCGCCGGAAACGGCGGAAATGAAAGTGGTTGTTGTGGGTTGAGCGATGGTTGTGTGAGTTAGTTTCTGCTCATCTTTGGCTGGTGGTTTTGGTGTTCAAAGAGAGGAGAAGATGAAACAAAAGGGTTGATGGTTTATCTTTGGCGGTGACAGACTGATCGAAAAAAGAAAAGAGATGACAATGGGGTTTTGGCAGTGGTTGATGTTCATTGGTAAGAAGCAATGAGGTTGTGAGTTGTTTGCAAAGAAGTGAAAGGGTTTTGGTTGGTGGTAGTTTTCCAGATTCACGCATACTCATCGGAAAAAAAAGAAACTTTTTTATTCTTAAAATATGAAAATTCACCCTCAAAACCTAATATTTGCCCCCCACCATTTTTGACGTAATAGAGCTCTAAATAGAGTATTGTTATACAATGGGCCTAAATCATGAACTCAACATTTAGACCGAAATATTATGGAATAATTACTAGAATATACACCTTTAGTTTATATATTCACCATATTTCCCTACTATTTTAAAAAGATACAAAAATCCCTATTTCTCCCCAAATCAAAAACTACCGATACATTATTTTTTAGAATTCCAAACCATTACATTTCACCCCTAAATTTACTCCTCTATTTACTTCACAATCTTATCCTTCAATAACCAAACCCAATTTTCACTCCTAAATTTTCTCCGCCATATTTTCAACCGTTCCATCTTCTTAATTTTGAATTTCAAACTTGTTCTCTCTCTCCCATATTCTCCTCAACCAATTTCAAAGTTCGAAATAGATAAATTTTCATCTTCAAATTTTTCTTTCTTTTTTTCTTTCTAATACTTCATGGATCATCCGTCATTTAGTATTGCGATTACCCAAATAGTTACATTAAACACTAATTAAATCTCTATTTGTGAAGAATCTAAAGTGGAAGAAAACGAGTCTAAGAGCTTGCAATAATCTTCTAAAGTTTCAAGAAATTAAAAAAAAAACATGCAAAAACACCCAAGAAGAGAGGTAGAAAGAATGTCGTCTCCATTTCCAGATCTGCACCACCATCAGTATATTTTTTTTTTGTAATTTTTGTATTCACATGTAATGAGTTTTGTGTAATAGTAGAAACATTTTTCTAAATAATTTTTTATATATATATTATTCTTCATTTGATACACAAAACTCTAAATTTTGGTATATTTTGATTATTCTTACTACTAATGTATCAAGAAGTTAAAATGAAAAAAAAAATAAGTTATAACTGTTGATATTTATCATTAATTTACAAAATGTTGATTTTATGTATCATTCATCTTACTAGATAAAGCATATTTGGTCATTTTTTTGTTGTGAAAAGTGTATGAAAGTTTAAAGTTCAAATTAGAGGATTACATGTATGTATCAGAACAACATAATGTTTCATCAGTTGGCTTATTGTTTCTATTAAATATCAATTTGACTGATTTATAATCTGTAGTTACAATTATGTATCAAGTACAATTTTACTTTTTTTTTGTATCATATTAAAACTTATTATTTCTATTAAGTATCAATTTGACTGATCTATAATTTATAGTTAGAATTATGTATCAATTACAATTTACATTTTTATGTATCATATTAAAGCTTATTATTTCTATCAAGTATAAATTTGACTGATTTATAATCTGTAGTTAGAATTATGTATCAAGTACAGTTTTACATTTTTATGTTTTATATTAAAGCTTATTATTTATATTAAGTATCAACATCATTTTTTTCAATTGCAGAATATGAATTATGTAGTTAAATAGATGCAAAACATTCCTTTAAGTTTGACTCTATTTACAATTGAATATCTCAAGAGACTTAGCTTTGTTAATAGGGGATAAGGGTATCCAATTATTTATGGTAGTGGGTTATTTGAAAAGACAGAGAGAACTGATTGGACAGCTTTGAACGCATATAAAGACAAGAAAATCGAAGAACTTTTGGGTCCGCAATATTCGTTTGATGTGGAGTTTGCTCAAGATATCTCAAAAGCGATAGCCTGTCAGTATTGTATCATTTTTTCTCTATTATTTTTGTATCTAATTCATTCTTATCATTAATCTTCTTGTTTTTGTAGTGATTGTGAAATGTTAGCTGCATTTGCGAAATTTTTGAATGACGAAATCAACATGTGAGATAATAGTTTTGACGTGACTATCTTCGCAAAAGATATGTTGTTGTTATGGAAGTATGATCTCGACAAGGCCAATTTTGGATATGTTAGCGACAATGATGATCCTCCAAGATTGAAGAATGACTTAAAATCAGCAGATGAAAATGAACTTGTTAATGTAGGCTAGTTAGTTTTCTGTGTTCCTGTTCACAGACATATGTTGATGCTTATTTGTATTTTGGAGATCAAATAGTGTATTGGAGTATTTATTACCCTTACAATAATATAGTATTAAATTTGGAAGAGTTAAAATTATTTATTTTCGATTTTGATTTTCTGTTTAGTTCAGTTAGGAATTCAGAAAATTATATATCCAAAAAGTATGATAATAATGACGTTATTGTATGAGATATCTATTATAATAGTTACATTAATGAAATTTTATCACTAAAAATATCATATTAATGTATCTGATATTTTTGATACATATCATTAGAATTTTGTAAATAATTATTATGTACATGATACAAAAATGATTACCAAATAACAAATTTGTTTGTATCACAAATCGTGATATTATATTTTACACTAGATACATGCTAGTTATTTCTAAAAAAATTAAATATATTTTGTACAAATCACAACAATTGATATATTAAGTAATATGATTTATCAAGAAAGAATTTTATATATATTACACACAATAATTTGGTCTTCTAATATGAAAATTTATTAAGTATCTAAACATGTGATACTATATTGCTAAACTTAATACAATTAGTAAATATTTTGCGTCTTGTTTCTTATACCTTTGGGTAAAAATCTCAGCAATTAACAAAAATTAAATTTTGATGTAAACGTTATAAAAATTAAAGTATCAGATACATAAATATAAAATTAACTTTTGACAACTTTTAACAAATAAAAATTATAGAACATATTGATAAACGTTTCAATTCAATTTATTGTACCAAAATCTCTGTGTAACAGTGGTAACAAATGCTACACTTTGAGAATTATTAAACATGAAATATCCATGATACTCCGAAAACATAATCATCAAGAATTTTTTTTTTAAAAAAAGTACATGTTCTTCTATTGTAACCTTCTTGTCCAATTGTCCACAACAATTTGTGTTTGCGATTAGCTTTTCATCTGCATTTTTCTTTCCTTTTTTCCTTGATCTACCAGACCTTTTTTTGTATCTTGGTGGCAAGACAACCTCTTTCAAAACACTTTTCAGAATTGTCCAATCACTTTTGTCCGGCTTGGCTAATGCAACAGGTTTATTTCTACGTACAACTTCACTCCCATATCATTCCTGATTATCATCGGAGATGAATTACCTTCTATAATATATCAGATGATAACATTTTTTTTTCAATTATCAATATTCAATTCAATTGCAATGACTGAAATAAGATTCATATGTAAAATATTTTCCCCAATCACTATCCAATCACTTTTGTATCACTCGTATCTAACCTCACTCTCTCATATTCCTGAATGCCTTAACAAGATTGGAATATTCATAACGAATCTTCACAAAATCGCCTTCAAAGAAAATTATAAACCTCGTTTCTGAAACTTTTTTGGGAGGAACAAAGATAAACAATTCTAATTCTCTTAGTATTTTATATTGACTAAAACTGTTTGAAACAAATAAATTAAGGTGTAATTTAGGGGATTAGTAACGATAGCGACTTTTAGGGGTTTAGTAATAATTTCAATTTTTAATCCTCACTTTACGCATTACACTGTTAAACCTAAACCAAATATAATGTATCATACATCATAATATGTATCTGAAACTTACTAAAAATATGGGATTTTTTGTAATTTATAAAAGAGTAGGGATAGAAGGTAATTTATATTTTACACTGTGTGATTTGTATAATTTTTACAAATATTATTGGCTGATAAAATTGTATTCGTACTTGAATATATTTTTTAACTGTGCAAAATATCAAATGAATATTAACCGCTGTTACGAATAAAATGAATATTAGAAAAAAAATATAATGAACGTAACTAATGACATGTAAAAATGTAGTTTTAATATTATCTAATAAAAATCCAATTTTTGATAAATAAGGATAGTTATCGATAAACTTATTTAAAACTATAAAAATGATTATTTGAACTATTAAATGAATAAAGTCACGAATGATGAAAATGTTAGGCCAAAATTGAGCGTCAATATTAGTTATGCAAAGTTCAGTTATGTATGTATTAGTTATGCAGAGTTTAGTGATGCAGGTATTAGTTATAGGATTTAGTTATGTAGGTAATATTTAGTTACGTAGAGATTACATTACATTAATAATTAACTATTGAATATTGATTTTAATATAAATTAATATTAATATATATTATTTACAAATAAAATATGTAAGCAAATAGTATAAATTCTCCCTTAAAAAAAGAAAATTTCTCAATACTTGACTAATAATTCTATGTTTTTTCTCTTTGTTTTTTAATGTTTAAAACTTATAAAAAATAAAATATTATTAATCAAGTAAATTATACTATCCTATTTTATAGTGTAAATAAATTATTATCAATATGATGCATATGTTGTTTCAACAGTTTTAGTATATCAAATTTATAAATATTATATAAATTCACGTTCTAAAAAAATATAAATACATGATAATTAAATATGTGAATATATTTAGTATATCTAATGCAAATATATAATTAGCATATGCACTATCAAAATAATGCATTCCTATTCGTAATACTAATAAATATTTTTTTGATTCTAAATGAAAATAAATAGAAAGTTGTTTGTATAAAAAAATAAGAAATGAAAATAGTTGGAAAAATAGAATAGTTATGTAAATTTTTTAGTAAAAAAGATTTTAAAACAAATTAATAGGGATAAATGTGTAATTTATCTTTCTAATACATGTATAACTAATATCCACATAACATATTCCACCTTCTATCGTGCATAACTTATACATAGATTTCGTCATAAGTTATGTAGTTATTAATTATGTAGGATTACAAAAAAGGTAACCTAACACCTTTAATCATTTAGAAATTTATTTAAATATAAATGTATTAAATAATTTATATTATATTAAATTTATATTAATCCAATTAAATATTATGGATTAACATAATTAATTTAATTATTTAAATTCAGATAAATATGAATTTAACTAAAGTCTGCTCCATAAAGCCCATATGATATTTCACTTAAATCTTATTGGTCGAAGGGAGTAATGTTCCAATCGCAATTCCTCTATTCTAAAATTATAAATAGGGGTCTCATAATTCAGAAAAGAGGACCAAAAATTTTAAAAGAAGCTTGATAAAGTTCGTGGATCAAAAGCTGTAGATTTCTCTAAAAGCTCAAGAATTCAAGCATTCAAGTTTCAAGAACTATCAAGATCAAGAATGATAAAGATCAAAAACGATCAAGATCAAGACCGTCGGATTCAAGATCAAGCTCAAAGCCCTTGGATTCAACTAAAAGTCAAGATCAAGATAAAGTTCAAGTTCATATTCAAGATCAAGATAAAGTTCAACATAAAGTCAACTCCAAGTTCAAGTTCAAGCCCAAGATCAAGATCAAGATAAATCCCAAGTTCAATATCAAGCTTTAAAGCCCTTGAATTTATATTTGAAAAGGCGAATTTAGAGGAATCATAGAGATTGTAACACTCGTATTTGAAATAATAAATTGATTGTTGCTATAGTTTTCCCTTCCTGATTGTTGTTTTCTCGACGTGAATTTTATCGTCTACAAATTCTGGCACGCCTAGTGGGACAATTTCTACCTCTCATATCAACTTTAAATGCCATAAAGAACATTGAGATGACTTCCATGAAGAACAACTCTCAATCAAATGCCTCTAAGTCCACTTGCTCCAAGTTCTCTACTAAAGTTGAAGACATTCTGGGTGTTACCTTTGGAAGTTTTGGAGCTGTTACAAGGATAAAAGTTGTTGAGCTAGGATAACAAACGCTTCAAGTGTCATCCGCGTCAACTCCAATTTTTGGGTCTGCAACTCCAAGATGATCAACTTCCTCTACAAATGTTTTAGAAGGGGAAAGTACTGTTGCTGAAAAAATCAAGAAGACCTTATCTCTACTTGAGCAATCTGGTTCCAAGAACTCTACGACAAGGAAGAGCTGTGATTCAACTGGTGAATTATATCCTCGTGCATCATGTAACGTGAGTCCACTGAAGATCAACTTACACGATAATCCATGTTACTCTCCTACATCTCGAATGATCATGCAAACAATGGTGACTGCTGCTTCTTTCCCTAAGGAACAACTTTCAAAGTTGTCAAAGTTGGTTGAAGGATTGATAAATCATGTACAACACCAAAATTCTAGAATCGATAAGTTGATGGATCGAGTGTTAGGAATTTTAGATGGAGAAATGAGTCATGTTCCTAGAAAATGTGTTGAAGTTCAAGAGGTTGGAGATCCTGCAAAGAAGGCACTGCTTGTTACTGAGATGCCATTTTCATCCGAAGGAATGATCCTACTCGATCGCTTGAAGGAGTTCATTGAAGGGACTATCAAAGATAAGTATGAAGTCTCTACAAAGTCCTCTCATATGTATGTCAAGCGATACACTGCAAGAATTGATAACTTAAAAATGCCTGCTGGTTATCAACCTCCCAAGTTTCAACAATTTGAGGGCAAAGGAAATCCAAAGAAACACGTTGCATACTTCGTGGAAACATGTATGGAGACCACCTTGTCAAGCAGTTTGTCCGCTCTTTAAAGGGAAATGCCTTTGATTGGTATACAGATCTCGAGCCCAATTCTATCAATAGTTGGGAACAACTAGAGCACGAGTTTCTCAATCGCTTCTATAGCACAAGGCGTACAGTGAGTATAGTAGAACTCACGAATATTCGCCAAAGAAAGGATGAACTAGTCATAGATTTTATAAATCGGTGGAGGAATGCGAGCCTGAATTGCAAGGATAGGCTTAGTGAAACTTCTGCGATAGAAATGTGTATTCAAGGGATGCATTGGAAGATTCTTTACATCTTACAAGGAATAAAGCCAAAGTACTTCAAAGATCTCGCTACTCGTGCCCATGATTTGGAGTTGATCATGTCCTCCATTGGGAAAGATGTGAATTTTTTCCATGATCCTTGCAAAGGAAGAGAAAAGCAAGAGACCAAGAGAAGATGGAGCAAATTTGTGCCCAGAAGTGACAACAAAGAATCCATGAATGTTAATTTGTCGCCTGCGAAGTTTAATACGAAGGAGGGCATAAAGCAAAAAGTGAGAATAAATCTTCAAGCACGTTCTAACCAAAAGTCGACCCTAAGAGAGATGCAAGAAAAGGAATACCCCTTCTTGGATTTTGACATTTCTGATAGTTTTGATGAGTTAGTAGAGTTAAAGCTCATTGAGTTGTCGGAGATGAAGTAACCTGATAAAGCTGGTAAAGTTGATGACCCAAATTATTGCAAGTATCATAGACTTGTAAGTCATCCTCTTGAAAAATGTTTTCTCTTCAAGGATAAAGTGATGTGATTGGTTAGAGAAAAGAAGATTGTCCTTGATGATGAGAAATCTAATTCTAACCAAATCTCTGTCACATTCGGCTCACTCGATCCGGTCCAAATATGTGTCTCTAAAAAGCATAAAGATGACTCATTTGAAAAGAGCAATCTCAAGTTGATACAAATGCTGATGAAGGTTGGATTCTTGTGACACGAAAGGATTCATTACATCAACCAATTAGACAGAAGATGGTGAAAAAACTAGGGAAGCAAAAATCAATCAATCGCTCAAAGAAGGCAAAAGTAGAAGTGCATCACTACCAGAAACCCTGATATCCTGTAACTCTAGAGAAATTATTGCCAAGTTGGTTGCGCACAAAGTCTACTCAAGAAAATATCGAGGGATCATGCTTTAATGCCGATAAAGAAGAAATAACAAAGGTGGCTCCAACTGGCCAAGAAGAAGGAACAACGACAGAAGCCTCACCGAAAGTGTCTCCTAGTAGCAAAAAAAAGGCAACAAGAGAAATCTCGTCAACAATCTCTCTTTCATCTTCTGAAGAGTCTATTGAACATTCTTCTCAAGAAGCATATGTATGTGATACAAAAATCACATTCAGAAATGATGATTTTCTATTTGGTGAAACATTACATAACCGTCCTCTGTATATGGTGATCACGTGCTAGAGAAGAAGATAAATAGAATATTAGCAGATGAAGGATCTAGAGTCAACATTATGCCTATCCACACATTAAAGGAACTCGACATTGCGACTGAAGAACTTAATTAAAGTCGTTTATTGATACAAGGGTTTTATCAAGGGGGCAAGGTCTTTAGGCTCTATTAAATTAGAAATTCAAACGGAAGATTTGCAATCAAGCGCATGGATGCACGACATCTATGCAAAGACCTCATACAATATATTGCTTGGTAGGCCTTGGGTAAATGAGAATAAGATCGTCTCATCTTCTTACTGTCAATGTTTGAAGTATCTTGAAGGCAGAATTGAAAGGAAGATTGTTGCGGATAATAATCCTTTCACCAAAGCTGAGACACATTTTGTTGATGCAAAATTCTATTTAAAGGGTTATGTTGTTAAAGAGGCAAAACCCAATTACGTCAAATCAACCAAATATGAAAAGATCATGAGCAAAAGAGTTGATCCGGACACTGAAAAGGCCAAAGTTGACACTAAAGAACTTTGTCCTAATCTTACTGAAGGGAAGATCATGTCTCTAAAGAAGAAACTGACTTCTGGACTTTGCTATGTTCCAAAAGTAAAGAAAGAAGAAGTCAAATCATCTCACCATCAAGAATATATATTAAGAGGACTAATCTTCCTATCAGACAGATTGATGCAATAACCTTGTCTTCAAAACTACCAGGAAAAACAATCACTCAAAGTCAGGTGCGAGTTATGGCGCTACCTGTGAAACGCACAAGTGAAGGTTTTGATCCTAATGCTTACAAGTTATTTGTGCAGGCCAGAAACAACCCAAATAAGCCATCAGTGTTAGGGAAACTCCCATCAGAAGATAAAACTAGACAGGCATGTGAAGGATTAGGCTATAACCAACCACCACCGGTTCACATCTCCATAATAAGGGCAACCAATAATCATATAACTTTTGAAGATGATGTCACTGCTCCCAATAACAGGCCTTTCGTCTTTGATCGACTTAGGGAAGCGAATGCAAGAACTTCTATGTTTGAGAGGTTAGTTCCATAGAAGAAAAATCACAAAAATCTAAGAATTTATTTAAAAGTTACAAGGCCTACTTCACATTTAATTGAAAGTACTTTAGAAGTTTGATCCATTCTAAAATGAGGCAATGAGTAAAGCTTGTAGTTTCATGTAAAGAGGAACTCAAGGCAACAGTTCAAACAGTGGTTTACACTAAGGAGCGCGAGGAAGATTAAGAAAGTGTAGGTTCGTCAAATCATGTTACAATCCAAAGTGAGTATGATTCTTTGCCTCAAATGAAGATTGATGAAGAGTTAGAAGATATTGTCTTGTGTTGTCATATATCTGTCAATGATAATGATCCTTTGGAAAAGGAAGATGCTGGAGATGCTCCACCGGAACTTGAAGAAGGAGTAAAGACTATCATAGATCCTTTGAAAGAAGTTAACCTTGGCACTGATGAACACCCAAGGCGACTTACTTGAGTGCTTTTCTAGAAGTTGATGAAAAAGTTGCTTATATAAACATACTCAAAGAATATAGGGATATCTTCCCTTGGAATTATAAAGAAATGCCTGGATAGAATCCTAAAGTAGCGGTTCATCAGTTAGCAGTCGAAAATGGGGCTCATCCTGTTAAGCAAGCTCAAAGACGTTTTAGGCCAGATTTGGTTCCTTTGATCGAAAATGAAGTTAACAAACTCATTGAGGCAGACGTTATTTGTGAGGTCAAATATCTTATATGAACTTTAAGTATTGTTCCAGTGAGGAAGAAGAATGGTCAAATTCAAGTTTGTGTTAACTTTAGAGATCTAAATAACACATGCCTTAAATATGAGTTTTCTCTTCCAATTCCAGAGTTGATGATTGATGCCACCACTGGTTGTGAGGAGATGTCGTTCATGGATGGATCTTCTGGCTATAATCAAATGTGCATGGCACCAAAGGATAAAGAACTCACCGTATTTCGCAGCCTAGAAGGTATTTATTGCTACAAGGTGATGCCATTTGGCTTAAAGAATGCTGGTGCCACATATCAAAGGGTTATGCAAAATATTTTTGATGACTTTCTCCATAAAAATGTTGAATGTTATGTTGATGACTTGGTGGTAAAATCGATAAAGAGGGGTGATCATTTGAAAGACTTAAGAATGGTGTTTGAGCTGCTTCGAAGATATCAACTAAGGATGAATCCATTGAAGTGTGCCTTTGGAGTTACTTCTGGAAAGTTCCTTGGTTTCACTGTGAGACACCGGGGAATTGAAATCGATCAAGCAAAAGTTGATGCAATATCAAAGATGCCAGAGCCTCGAAATATTTATGAGTCAAAAGTCTTCAAGGAAAGCTAGATTACTTGAGGAGGTTCATCTCAAATCTAGCAGGACGATGACAACCATTTGGTCACCTCATTAAGAAAGGTTCTCTTTTTAATTGGGATGAAACATGTAGCGATGCCTTTAAAAGTATCATTTTGGCAGCCCCTATACTTGGAAAGCCACTGATACTCTATATTGCAGTAGAAGAAAGGTCCATAGGAGCCTTGTTAGCTCAAGAGAATAGTGAAAGCAAAGAAAACTCTCTTTACTACTAAAGTAGAATGATGACACCAAATGAGTTGAAATATTCGCCAATTGTAAAATTGTGTTTGGAACTAGTCTTCTCAATTCAAAAAATGAAGCATTATTTTTAAGCTCATGTTGTTCCTCTTATTTCTAGAGCAAATTTCATCAAGTTTATTATGTCAAAACATATCCTTAGTCACCGAGTAAGATGGTACATCCAATTTTAATAGTTTGAGATCGTGTACATCCCTCAAAAGGCTGTAAAAGGACAAGCAATGGCGGATTTCTTAGCAGACCATCCTATACCGAATGATCGTGAGTTAACTGATGAGCTTCCCAATGAAGATGGGATGTTAATTGAAGTGCAATCTCCTTGGAAAATGTACTTTGATGGGGCTGGACATCGTGGCAGAGCTGGTGCTGGCGTGGTGTTCATCACTTCGCAAGAAGAGATTCTACCATTCTCTTTTACTTTGAAACAATGTTGCTCTAATAATGTCGATGAATACCAAGCATTGATAATTGGACTTGAAATGGACGTCGACATGAATCAATTACATTTACAAGTCTTTGGTGACTCTAAATTGGTGATTAATCAACTCTATGGAAGTTATGAGGTGAAGAAGCATGAATTGCGCCCTTATCATGATTTGCTCAAAATTTGATAGGATGGACAGGAGATGTAACCCTTCAACATGTTTGTAGAATCGAGAATAAGAGAGCTGATGCATTGGCTGCTCTAGCTTCAATGCTAACCCTTCCTGATCAAACACAAGAAATTGTCTGTAAAAAATGGACAGTACCACCGCCAAATGAGGAAGAATATATTGAAAATGATCTTGATTATATTGTCTCTGTTGCTGAAGCCGTAAAAGAATATTGGAGACAATCTATTGTTGACTACATGTGCTATGGGATACTTCCAGAAAATCCAAGGAGAAGGACTGACATACGTCATCGTGCACCTCACTTCCTTTAATACAAGGACACATCATATAGAAGATCATTTAAGGGTGTGCTATTACGATGTTTGGGAGAGAAAGAAGTGATTCAAGCTTTGCAAGAAGCACATTCAAGAGTATGTTGATCACATCAATCTGGACCAAAACTTCACTTTCACATAAAGATGATTGGATATTACTGACCAACCATGGTGGAGGACTGCTTAAGTTATACTCGGAGGTGCGATGTTTGTCAATTTTATGCGAATTTCAGTCATTAGACGCCCGAAGTATTGCACCCAACCATGGCATCTTGAGCATTTGATGCTTGGGGACTGAATGTTGTAGGACCACCACCAAAGTCTTCTGGTGGACACTTGCACATCTTGGCTGCAACAAATTATTTCTCAAAGTGGGCTGACGTTGTCGCCCTTAAGGAAGTGAATAAAGAAAATGTTGTAAATTTTATCCAAGTAAATATCATCTATCGCTTTGGTATCCCTCGCTACATAATAACTGACAATGGAAAGCCATTTGATAACAAGTTAATGAACAAGATTTATGATTTTTTTGGCTTCAAGCAGCGTAAATCTTCTATGTATCATGCTGCCGAGAAAGTTGTCTCCAAGTCCAAACGAGATTGACATGAAAGAATGGAGAAAGCTTTGTGAGCATATACAACGACATACCGCACTCCAACTCAAGCAACACCATATTCAATTGCTTTTGGAGTTGAAACAGTCTTGCCACTTGAGCATCAAATATCTTCCTTGAAACTTGCTATTCAAGAAGGACTCACTGAAGAAGAAAATGCTCGACTGCGTCTTGCTGAGTTAGAAGCACTTGATGAAAAGAGTCTAGAAGCCCAACAAAACCTTGAATGTTATCAAGCTCGTCTATCTCGTGCTTTCAATAAGAAGGTTCGCTTGAGGTGTTTCGAAGTTGGAGACCAAGTTCTCATAGTAATAAGACCCATCATTACTTCGCATAATCTGGTGGCAAATTTACCTCAAAGTGAGATGGACCATATGTCGTACAAGAAGCATATTCAAATGGTGCTTACAAGCTTGTTGATGTTGATGGCTTAAGAATCAATCTTATTAACACCAAATTCCTAAAGAGGTACTACCCTTGAAGTAAGATGATGCTCCTTAAGGTACGAGCCTAAAATGCATGTCACTCCTAGCCCGCAAGACTATAAACTCTGTACGGCATAACCAAAAAAAACTCAATTCCCCAGAACTACGTTGTGACTTGATCCTCTTCACTGAGGTACGTAGGCGCTTAGAACCATATACTAAGTTGAGTTGCAAGAGTGTAAAAAAAATGCATATTCCCACTTAGATGTCACATGATTATTAAAAATATAAGTATTTTGTTTTATCTTTTGTCTCATCAAAATGTTAGACTTGTACGACGTATTGATTGGTCAATAGATAGGGGCAAACCCTTATAAAGTATCAGTTTCTTTAATAACATACTTGAAGTTTCTTTAAATTCACACAAGTTTACAAATTGAAGACTTCAAATCTTCCAAGTTTGAAAGCTGAATTCTTCAAAGTATGCAAAATAAAGTCTTCGAAGTCTCCAAGTTTGTGAATTTAAGACTTCAAATCTTCCAAGTTTGAAAGCTGAATTCTTCAATGTATGCAAAATAAAGTCTTCGAAGTCTCCATGTTTGCAACTTGGAATCCTTAAATCCACAAGTTAAAGTCTTCAAGCTTGGAAGTTCAAATCTTTAAGCTTACAAGTTGAAATCTTCAAATTCAATAAGTTTGCAAGTTAAAATCTTCGAATTCTTGTGCTACATTTGCAAGCTTTGATGCAGAAGCTTAAAGGAATGCTGAACTTTTTTATTGGCGTAAACGTGGACGTAGGTTGGATTGTTCAAATTTTAAACAAAAAGATAAAGAGCAAGTTGAAGAATGCGACTAAAGACATGTATAATGTTGGATATAATATGAAACAAAAGAAAACATTATCCTAAAAGAATGTCTAGCATATCAATCAAACTCTAAAAGAATTAAACAAATAAATAAAATCTAATCCAAGCATAGTTTGTAATTGATCAACTCTTGACGTATAGCCTCTAGATTCTCTTTCTTTTGATCTAGATCACTCTTAAAATCCGCGTCAAAGCATGCATCAAATTCCTGGGTTGCAAATGAGGTTGCTAGCTTGTCTTCTTGAACTTTCTCATCGGCATCTATCAAAAGGACTTGCAAATCTTGTGCTCTTTTGCACAATGCTCTTATCTCTTTCTTCATATCACCAAATAATTGACGAAGGGAGGACGCCTCCTCAACTTTATCTTGATCCCCAAACATAGAATTTGTAAGACGTTCTCCCGCTGCTACAAACAACTGTTTTCTGGCGCTTTCTACATCTATATCATGAAGGGTTGATCGTGCTTGATCATATGAAGCAGCAAAATCAAAGAAAGAGTTCAATAAAGTTTTCAAGAGTGAAACATCCATGTCTTGCAGTCTAACTCTTTGATGATTACTTGAATTTCATCTCTAAGAGAAGAAGCAGAATTTTTGTCACTTCTTGAAAGCTTGCCTTTAATGACTTTTCAAAGAGCAGCTTCCCATTAAATACAGACATAGCAGATGGCGGATGCTTCCATTCTTCATATCCAAAATCATCTATAACCTCATTGCGGGAGACATGAGGTGACCCTTTTTCCACTTGAGTCATAGAAAGTGGTTTTATCAAATCTAAATGAGATATGGATTCACCACAATTTTGTGACTCCTCTTGTTGTGGAGTCGTAAAATGGTTCTCCTACAAAAAAAATGAAGGAATAAATAAATAAATAAAAAGTACTAAGTTATTAGAGCAAGTGTCTTAACCACACCTTATTGAGAGAGGCTGTTATAGTTCTTGAAGAACTGCTTGCATTATCACAAGGCTCAACCACGGGTGGGGTAGCATCATCTAATACCCATAATCTCCTAAAAAAGACTTCATTGCTACTACTTTCACTCTCACCTTTAAGCAATCTCTTGGAAACATAAGCGGCTTGAGTAGGTGTATTTCTTTTTTATGCTACCAAAGGCAATTGATACTTCATTTTACATTTCCGGGGTGTCTTAACACCCAAAAGAAAAGGCACGCCATCATTAAAGACCTCATTATTTACTTCCCCAGAACCCTCTAAATGTATGACGGGAATTGGTTGAGCAGCATCCACTAAAGCTTGCAAATAATCATCAAGAAATTTCCCATGAGTTTTCTTCCACCAAGCTTTATAGTCAGATCCAAAAGACTTACCCACATTAGGTGTGATTGAAGGAAAAGTTGCTCTTGATGCAGATCGTCTCATAGCGCAAATACGCCAGAACGTAAGACCCTTGTTCAAGGAGGCACTACGAATATCATTCTTCATGATATCAGAGATGTTTTGGTACCAAATTGATGACTGAAGCGATGTGGACTACATGGTTCAATAATGAATGAATCTCTACATCAAAGAGGAAGATAGTTAAAGCGAATACTCATGAATTAACTTGACTCCAACTCTGGTGCACAATCATTATCCGCATGAAAGTAAGGGTACGTCTTATCCAACATAGTAGATGTCTAACTCACATTCTCCCCACCATGAATGAGTTTTCTCGCATCAATGTTATCAAATAACTTGCACCACCCTCTCCAGAATATATTACAACAGTAGGAATAAATGGGCCATCAGGAAATGCATAATGAGTCTTGAAGTAATTAACAAGCCAACCATAAACATAGTGGATGGGGAAGTACACTTTAATTTGATCAAGTTGAGGTAAAGAGGATATCTTATTTAAACCATTGTAATTGCTAGCTAATACCATAATTGCAAGATTAATATTCCTCCTGCACATCTTCAAGCTTTCCATCTTGAAATTCCCCGGACGTACAAACTCACCCTCTTTATTGGAAAGGACGAAAGCACACAACCAACAAGACAAAAAAGCATCTAGATATGTTTCATCTGTTTTGTCATCTCTCACTCTAAGTCCAGAGAACACCCTTTCTTCAGCATGTGACCACCTTCTTGTATCAGGTAAGTTCCCACTAGGATTATGGGTAGATTCGGGGCGAGAAGAGTTCTTTTCCTCCCTCGGTGGAGCAGCTTCATACCTCTGAGGTTTCTTACACCAAAAGCTTATCCACTTGCTATAGGATACTTCTTAACTAATCCCCCAAAGATGATGTAATGCCCCTAATAAATATTCACAAATCTGAGGAATGTACTTGGTCCTCTTTTCATCATAAACCATAAGTTCTTTGGCCTCAGGCACTATTTTCTCATAAAGTGAACCCGAAATAGGCAAACCCCCAAGAATATGTAAGTCCCATAGAGAAATAGATAATTCTCCGACAGATGTAAGAAGTGTATTGGTTTTTGGACACCAAGCCTCAAAAAACTCTTGAAAAATGTATGAGTTACGGTCATAAGTGAATAAAGATGCATAAACAACATCATAAATTTGGGTTGTAACCAGTACCTCTTGGCTTCTACCAAGTATATCCTCAGTCCATTCCCAATACCCTGGAATATGATGATATTCTCCCTCAACTACCATTGTGTTCCCGCATCGTATTTCACCTTGAATTATGCGACACCCTAAACTTGGAAGAGGAGTTGCAATGTAGCGTGGTGATGATCTGGCGCTTGAAGAGACCACAACTTGAGTAGATTATTGGAAGTATGAGTATGCATCGACTTCCAATTCGCCATATGAAATAGATTTTCCAAAGAAGGCCATGGATTTGCATATCGACCAACTAGTGGAGCATGAGTCAAAAATCGTGTTTTCTCTCTCCCTTCATTAGTCTCAACTATAAGATGCCCAAGTCTGGTGGACAGAGAAATGTATTCCTAAAAAGTTGTCATTTCTTCAAACTGCAAGGTATAAAAGGAGGTCGTTAGCAACAAACTTAGGCATATAATAGATATAAAAAAGTTGTCATTATCAATAAAGCTCTTTGTTATTCTTAAGGAGGGGATTTGCATCTATCCGCTTCCTTAAGAACACCATGAAGTTACCTTTCTTAAGGCGAAGATTTTCATGTATCCGCTTTCGCCTTAAGATTACCATGAAGTTACCTTTCTTAAGGCGGGGATTTTCATCTATCCGCTTTCGCCTTAAGAATACCATGAAGTTACCTTTCTTAAGGTGAAGATTTACATCTATCCGTTTTCGCCTTAAGAATACCGTGAATTTACCCTTCTTAAGGCGGGGATTTACATCTATCCGCTTTCACCTTAAGAATACCATGAAGTTACCTTTCTTAAGGCGGAGATTTACATCTAACCGCATTCGCCTTAAGAATACCATAAAGTTACCCTTCTTAAGGCAGGGATTTATATCTATCCTCTTTCGCCTTAAGAATAAATAAAGTTACCCTTCTTAAGGAGGGATTTATACAGGAGCAGCTCATGCATATTTTTGGCTTAAAGCAAAAAATCAAACGGGGCCCTAAATTTGAACTGTTAATAACTTTTATATAATTGATTTCTTCATTCATGAAAAACTTACTTTTTTAAAAAAAATAGTATTCAATATATGTTAAAAAATAATACCTTATAACCTACTATTATTAAAAATAAGGCCCCTTAAATTTGGGGGCCTAAGGTATATATTTTTTTAACACTGTCGAGCCACCCCTGAATTTATAACTATTCTTTTTCGTCTTAAGAATATCATAGTTACCCTTCTTAAGGTGGGGATTTATATATATCCTGTTTCGTCTTAACAATACCATAAATTTACCTTTCTTAGGATGGGAATATGTATCCTCTCTTCACACCTCAAAATAAAGCTCTTGTATTGTGACTCTCCATCGTGTAGCCTCAGTGAAACATAAATGTTGCTTCATGCGATTTTTATTAGATAATTTACTAGATACTTCAACAAGCCTTGTCTTCAATCATAACATATGTGTACTTCGACAAGATTTGAAGCAGAGGCATTTGTAATCAATTAAAAATTCATTTAAATATAAATGTATTAAATAATTCAGATTATATTAATTTATATTAATCCAAATAAATATTATGGATTAATATAATTAATTTATTATTTAAATTTAGATAGATATGAATTTAATTAAAGTCCGCTCCATAAATTTCATATGATATTTCACTTAAATCTGATTGGTCGAAGGGAGTCTTGTTCCAATCACAACTCCTCTATTCTAAAACTATAAATAGAGGTCTCATAATTCAGAAAAGAGGACCAACAATTTTAACAAGAAGATAGAGAAAGCTTGTGGGTCAAAGCTGCAGATTTCTCTACAAGTTCAAGAATTCAATCATTCAAGTTTCGAGAACGATCAAGATCGAGAACGATAAAGATCAAGATCGTCGAATTCAAGATCAAACTCGAAGCCCTTGGATTCAACTAGAAGTCAAGATCAAGTTAAAGTTAAAGTTCAAGTTCAAGTTCAAGATCAAGATAAAGTTCAACATAAAGTTCAACTCCAAGTTCAAGTTCAAGTCCAAGATCAAGATCAAGATAGAGATTAAGATCAAGATAAATTTCAAGTGCAAGATCAAGCTTTAAAGCCCTTGAATTTATATTTGTAAAGGAGAATTCAGAGGAATCATAGAGAATTTATCACTAGCATTTGAAATAATAAATTGATTGTTGCTATAATTTTTTGTTCCTGATTATTGTTTTCTCGACGTGAATTTTATTATCTACAACAGCGTATTAAATTAATACATGAATAACTATTATACAATATTTAGAACTTATCAACCAAACATAGTATAAGTCACTTTGACTTTTCAACCTAATAAAAAACTTTTTACCAAACATAATAAAACAAATACAATGTTTTATACATGAACAACATGCCCTCTTATACCATAACCAAACAGCCTGTAAAAGTATAAGAAATTGCGAGGGGAAATCACGGACACACATTGATATAGTTACTCGTAGATTTGATTATTAGCAGTTAATTATATTCGCTTATAAGTTAATCAAATATAAAATGAAGACATTAAAAAAATAAAGAAAGTCATATAAAGCAATAGAGCTATGAAACTATAGGTTTTTTCTCTTTAACCAAGAAAGTTTGAGTGTGATGGGTTTGAGATCCGGAGACGTTTCAGAATATAATTTTTTTGTCGAAAATACGTAAAATATAGAGAGCTTAGAGCACAAGAATATCAATATATTTCATTAGTACCGTTTAGTAACTATTACAAAACTGCTAAAAATAACGGACGTCATCGCACCAAAAAGCGACGAACGGCGTCGCCCCAAAAAGCGTGTCATATGTCACACAGTTCGTCTATTTTTAATAAAAATTATTTTTTAAAAAATTATTTTACAAAAAGCAAAGGACGATATCTCCTAGTGCGTCACTTTTTTCTGCAGATTTTTGCGTCAAATATATATATAATTAATAATTATTTATTTAATATATATATAGATAGATAGTAATTGTCCATCGCTTTTAATTAAAAATAATTATATATAAATTTAACAATAGTCACGCGGCCATCGCTTTCGAAATATTCTATTTTACTAATTATTTTTTTATGAAAGTGATGGGCAACATCTTTATGTCTGTTGCTTTTTGGTCAAATATTTTAAATAAGCGACGGATAGGGTCTCTGTGTCCGTCACGTTTTGGTCAAAATGTTCGATTAACTATTTAATGAAAAGCAATGGACTTAGAGATGTTGTCTGTTACTTTTCATTAAATATATGTCCCCCCCCCCCCCCCTTGTTCATTTGTCACATTCTCTTCTCTCCTTCTTCACTCCGTCACTGATGTCCCTCCGCCTATTGTGGCTGCCGGTAAGAGTCGTGAGGAGTTGTCGCCGCGAGCTTCACCTGTCGAAGCTGTCGCCACCACCTCCTTCCCCTCTCTCTTCATCTCTCCTTCTCCTTTTAAGGTTGAGTTTTCTTTATAAACAAAATTCAATTTGAACTATATTTGATGTTGTTTGTTATTAGATTATAATTAGTTTATTAATTTTGTGTTTATTGATTGTTAGTTTAAATTATGAATTATTATTTAGTGAATGAATTGAAAATTTTAATGTTAGGGTTATTTTGAATTAGGATATCTTAGGATTTGTTTGAATTTGAGTATTTCTTGAGTTAATTAGTTTAATTTTGGGATTGTAGGATTAGTTTGAATTAAGGTATTTAAGGAGTTGTTTGAATTTGGGTATTATTTGAGTTAGTTTGATTTTTGGATTTTAGGACTAACTAGAGTTTCAATTATTATTGAGATTTTAGGTGTAATAGTTTGAATTTGAGATTAGAAATAGTTAGCTAGTTTGAGTTTAGAATTTTAGCACTAGTTAGATTTTGTGATTTTAGGACTTGTTTGAATTTTTAATTTCAAGATTAGTTTTAATATTAAATTTAGGACTAGTTCAAATTATATTTGAGATTTATGACTAATAGTTTGAATTTGAAATTTTAAAAGTCACTTGAATTTGAGATTTTAAAGATTTGATTTACAACTTAATTAGAACTTATAACTAATTATAACTTGAATTTACTATAATTTGAACTTAATTAGGAATATGAAATTGAAATTTTGTTTACCTTAATTAATTAGAATTTTATTTCTATTCTTATTAGAACTTGGATTTTATTTGAATTTAATTAGAATTTTAAAGTATTTGAAAATCTTATTGACCTTAATTAATTTGAACTTAATATACTGATCAACAGTAGGGTTGGATGTTGCCTCATGTATTTGATGATTTGCGTTTGTATTGAAACACAAATAAGTTTAAGGCAATGTCTGAACAAGCCAAAAAGGCTAGAGGTAAAGGGTTGCTCGTTGCACACAGGGGTGCAAAGACCGCTGAAACAATTACAAGAGAGATTGTGAGTTCAAATTCAAATTTTTAATCAAATAATTAGTTACCTTGATTTTTATATATCGTTCTAAATTTTGAATTTTTATTTGTAGGAAAAATAATTGAGGTGCACTCCCATTGAACCGGAGGTTTTCAAGAACACTCAGGTAAAGAAGAAAAAATGAGTCGGATCTGGATGTGTGGATCGAGTAAAGGGCCGAATGAACTTTTTAAAGTTATTTAATGAATGATATATATTAATAGTGATTATATTTATAATATGTATATTATATTGATGTCAATTTTTATATTTAATATGAGGAATGAGTTACATTAGTACATCGCTGAGAATCTAGATAGTTAGGTTCAAATGACACATGAACTGTCCACCAAAATTTGGACAGAGAACGTAGAGGGACACAAAAGGGTAAAGTCTATGGTCTATGATATTGAAACGATGTAAGAAAACTCTAG
The DNA here is from genome assembly GCF_036512215.1 of Solanum lycopersicum. Classification (NCBI taxonomy): domain Eukaryota; kingdom Viridiplantae; phylum Streptophyta; class Magnoliopsida; order Solanales; family Solanaceae; genus Solanum; species Solanum lycopersicum. The sequence continues at coordinate 57,704,690 of NC_090808.1, forward strand.
TCAAACTTAGAAGGTATTAGATCGTCAAGTCAAATCGAGACACTTGATTGTGTTCAGATTGTTGCTATGTTGGCTCAAATAGCGCAACTTACATGGCACTAGCAGAGTCAACGGAAAAGAGTAGCTGAACGACAAAGCATGAGTGCGACCCTTCAAGAAATCAAAGAACAAGTATTGAACCTCGCTCGTCGGCTTACTACGTCTTCCCCTGCCGAGGACACCGATGACGACAGTGACGAGGATTATGATTTTGTACATCGCACTCCATAGTTTAGGTCTTTTTTATGAACTTTTTAAAACTAATTTTGAATAACTTTATAAGTTTTTGTTGTGATTTAGATGTTTTTGAAAATTGAATTAAGTTTGATGTTTTATATGTTGTGTGATGTTTAGATTGTTGTTTGATTGAGCTGATGAATATGAATTGAATTGAATTGATATGCATTTGCAAGTGGGTAGCAGAAATTGCAAGATTCTGCTGTCAAAAAATTGCAGAAAAAACGACACATAGGATGATTTTGTCAGTTATTTTTTTTGCATTATTTTTTTAAAAATAAACCCTGAAAAGCGACGGACACGGTCCTTTAGTCCGTCGCTTTTCTGGATATTTTTAAAAATTATTTTTAAAGTGATGAACAATGTTCTTTAGTCTGTCGCTTTACTGAGATTTTTAAAATATAAATTTCTACAAAGCGATGGACAATGTCCTTTAATCCATCGCAATTATGGGATTTTTAAAATATTAATTTCCAGAAAAGCGAGGGACTGCTTCGCTTATTGAAAATAAATAAATAAAAATATAAAAGAAGCGACAGACTGTGTCGTTTTTCTTTGGAAAAATAATCAAAACGCATTGCAGTTCGTCATTTTTTAACGACGTTGTCCGTCGCTTTTTGAAAAGCGTCGAGCCAAAAAGCGACAAACATAACTGCACCATTTGTCAATCGATTTTGACCATAAAAGCGACACAATCCGTCGCTTTTGACCGCCGTTTTTGACAGTTTCTTAGTGATGAATGTCCAATGCACAGTTGTGTTATAACTATTAATTATAGATAACAAAGTCATACATCAATCAAAAGAAAAGTTTCACTTGAGCCCTAAAGTAATATATTCAATTTTCTTATTCCGCGTGAAAATATCGTTAGTTATACTAACTAATATCTCTATGTTACTTATGTGATAACAAACACATATATCTAGCATATTTTTCCTTTGCCACATCATCGGCAAACAATCCTTTCCACTCTATGGGAAACAAGTTTCTGGCTTTTTTACGATGATGGTCATTTTACGATTTCAGTAATAAGTCGGGATTGAGATTCATCGAACACACCTTCAAAACTGTCAATTCATCACTCTTTAAATATCCTTGATTCATTATATATGTCACGTGTCTATCATTCGTCCTACCATATATGGTGGACAAGCTAAATATTTTACCCAATGTAGATACTTCCTTCATTTTTTGAATCAACTATGATAAAAAATTGAAAAATTCCCCAAAGACTATGTGTGACTTGGCTATTGGTTCAAGAAATGCCTCTTCGCCCAAGACAAGTATTAATACCCTTTTCTCACTTAAAAATTAAAGTTAATAACATCCTTCATTTTCGTTTGTCAAGTATTGTAAGAGATGAAGGGGAATGTCAAACATCATTCTTATAAGCGGGAGACGCCAATCACCGGAAGATGAACTTTCACGGTGTGAACTTTGACACGCGAATTTTGCTTATTATCAAGGAAAGGGTATGTCATCTCTCTATCATTAAATTTGTTGTCGTGGTTGGAAATCAAGATTGCACAACATTGTTTTGGAAAAAAACAGAGGCTACTTTGGTAAAACATAATTGGAGAAATCAAAAGATGAAAAATCTGAAGTTGAGTTCAATAATAAATAAATAAATAAAACTATAGCAATGTAGAAGGAATTTGGATTTTGCTATAGTTTTTATATTTCTATCAAATCAAACCAAGCAAAAAAGAATAACTACCAGTTTGGTTATTGTCGATTTGGTTCAATTTTTCTGATTTGTTCGATTTGGAAGTACTAATTCTTTTGAGAACGTATATATCTCGATAGACACAAAAACAATCTACAAAAAGGCTAGTATTGGTTCAGTCAAGCAATTAAATTGTATTAGAGTTATCATTACACAAACAAAGTGATTCATTTAAGAAAAAGGATAACTATTTTATGTATACAGTAGGTAAAGACTAAAATGAATATTGATGGACTTGGATTTGAGATTGTTATACTTGGGCTAAAGTGTTGTGCTTGAGAAAATGATAAAGTTTCACAAAATATTTTTAATTTATTTGTGAATAATATAAAATAATTATAAAATTTATATTTCTAATTTATTGGTTCGGTTTGGTTATTTTACGGTTGTTTTTTTAGTAAAACCAAACCAAATAGTTGAAAGTCAAGAGGGGGAGGGGGTGAATTAAAATTCCCTTAAGTCGACTTCCTGCTCTGGTAAGTCGACTCACCTGCACGTTAGTAAAACAGATAAACAGTAATAATAACTTATAGTAAGTAAATAACACAGAATGATTTTAAACTCGTTTGGATCATTGATGTGGTGCCTGGTCCAGTCCCATTGGGCTACAAGGGCTTCCTTAAGAGCTTGTTGAGAACTTGAGTGTTACAGAATGTTACGATTAAGAGTCCATCTGATATGCAAATCAGACCTTCTTCTCTGACACAACCTCTACTTGTATAATTTACACTCGGATCTTTCTTTTTCTTTTCTTTACAATTGTTCACTCAAAGGTGTACATAGTTTATAAAAGATAAAAGAAGATTACAATATAAGTTCAAGTAAAGTGCGTGATTTTCTTGGTCTTCTGAGGTCTTCATTTATAGGCTGAATATTAAGGCGTAGTTTAGCTCTATTTGGAAAACCCAAGGGAGTTTCCTTTGATCAAGGCTTTTGTAATGATATTTTGATTGAGCAAGATTTCATTTGATTTGCTTCGACATGCCAAGTTAATTTCTGCCTTGAATCAGAAGTTGGCTAGTTGTCATCTGCTAATTTCTTTTGATCTTGTTTAATTCTTTTTTCATGTGAGAATCTGCTTCCTTTGTTTGTGCAACTGCTTCCTTTGTTAAAGCGATTTTCCTTCCAGTCGTGAGATTAGAATTTTCGTGATTGGTTAGTTAATCACTGTTGATACTCCTTTCCATTGATACTTTGTTTTTTCTTTTTGAAGTTCAGTATCCATAGTGACTGAATTGTCCCTCATTTCTTGCGATGTGATTTGTTCGGTTTAGGATGTCCTTGATTGAGTCGATTTAGTTGATTTGCATTAATGCAGTAAATCGTTTTCTCTGCTTTCCTTTGCTAGTTTGATCTTCTCCTTAAAATATCACTAATTGTCTTTACTTCTGGCTTGATTCATGGTTTTCTCTTTTTCTTGTTGATTCTAATTTGATCTCTGCCCAAGTGTGCGAATGTTTTGTCTATTTTAAAGTTTCCTTGCAGTGTTGATCAGTCATATGTTCCTTTCCTTATTTGGTCCTTAAATTGATGTCTTCCATTCCAGTGCAGCTTAGACAATTACTCTTTTCCTTCTTGAAGCCACTTTTGTTTTGGACTTTTCTTTCTTGATTTTGTTGGATCTTGTCTGATCAGCAGATCTTGGTCCTCAACGATTTGCTTCTTCATCTTGCTTAACTTGGTTGGCTTCATTTATTTCCTTGTCTGGTCAGCATATTTTGAATCTTTGACTTAATTGTAAGAATCAAAATATATTGCTTTCCATGTTGGATCTCCATGATTGCGAGAATTGTGACTAGTGTCTTAATTGTCATTCATCATAATTTACATAACATTAAGAAGCTAACAATAGTATCAACTTTCAAAATTTTAAAAATCAAACCCAACCAAACTAAATCGAATATCAATTTTTTTTAATCGGTTTGATTCGGATTGCGGTTTGGTTTGGTTGTTAACCATAACACTGAACCACCCTATTTCTAATTTCAAAAAAATCAAACGGTATGCAATTTTAATTTTTTCCACAACGAGCTATGAATTTTACTATAAGCGCGTAAGTATTGGCGATAAAAAAATGGCTAACTTCAATAAATAGGGAAAGTATGAAGCAACGACTTAAGGAAAGAAGGATATTTTAGAACATGTGAGGTAATAATGGGATCCCTAAATTTGACTATGAATTGAGGGAAGTCTTTTAGAGAGTTTTCTTCCATGGTAATTTGAACAAAATCATTGACAACTTAACGATTTCCAAGTAGTTGACTCGTTAATTGGAAAACTACCATATTGAATGAGATCTCTTTGGAGCAAATTTTAATCCCTTTTGAATTCCAAAGGAAAGTGAATATTCTTTTTTGGTTCAAATGTTGTAATCAATTTTTTTCTTCTTATTCCTTGTGATACAATGTTGCACTAAGAAAAGGTGATTACTTGGTAAGACCCTTCTATTTCAAATATACATGTAGGTTACTTGCAAATAGTGGCCTAGATAGAATGCAACAACAAGAAATAACTACTATTGAAGCCACAAAAATTAGAACACATCCGTGAATATTTCAAGTCTCATCGTCAAGTTTCGACAGGTCTACACGTGAATAAATCTCGAAGATACAAATTTTATTGGGTTAACTTCATAGAGGAAGATTGAATTTAATTCATATTCATTTAGGTTAATTAATTAATTTGGACTTTACGCATTTTGGAGGGAAAAAAGTGGCTCATTTTGATAGCATATGTTGCCTTGCACAAATTAGTAGAGAGATATCAGTAATACAGTCAATGCATACCTCATTTTGGTGCATCAGAGACTGAGAATTATCATGAATATGTTTATGATCATCATTCATCAATTTCTGCAGCAGTTAAAAGGGGCAGCAGACAGATGAATTTGGGGTTAAGAAGAATCATAAGCCAGGAAATGGTTGAAGATCACATATGCCGTTGAAACACTGGCCTCAAATTATATCCGCATATGCCACATGGAAATGCGATTTCAGGGCCACAATATGTAAAAGCAAAATGGATACTCTAGTAATAATTACAAGTTAGTGATGCTATATTTGTATCAACCTGCACTTGATGTTCCTCTTACGCTACAAAATTTAGTTTCTGGCAAACGTTCTCGCTTCCAGCTAGTTAACCTGCAAATAGATAACAACTCAATGAGGTTTAAATTTTAATTCTCTCTTTCTCCAGTTTGTTGTATAGAACCAACACGGTATGGCATATATATTATAAATAAACAATTAAGATCTGAAGGGTAAGCTTGCCAGATTGATGATTGCCTGGATTTCCAACTTCTTTGCTGCTGCCGGATTTACTATTACTGGGCTGTTCTACTGCCTGATTCTGCATTTAAAAGCCAAGTTTTATAAAATGACAGATCACTAGAGAAAACATATACATCACATTGAAAGGAAAGGAGGAACATGCTTGGACTGTTTCAAGCTGCAATCATCCTATAGACACTCATTTAAGTAAAAACTCAATTTGGCAAGTTTCATAGAAGAAGCAAGAGTATCTGTTTCGTTTGGAGAATAAATTTAATCTAGCAACACAATCTTCTGTGAAGTGCTATTGACCAATAAGGCAATGACCAAGGTGAAAACAAATCGTCATCACAAGATGCAAAGAGTAAACTTGTTGTCTGTGGTCTCTACATGGACATAGATATCATGATAAGCAACAAGTAGATTTGTTCATTATGTCGACTATATTGACATAGTCGCTATGAAATGAGTTAAGGACCAAGTAGAAGAGGAAGGGCTTGCCTGCGGTAATGCAACTTGCGCTTGCTGGAGACCAAAAAACTGCTGATATGGATCACTAAAATTCGGAAGTCTTGGCTGGTTCGAATTATGTGAAACAAGTGAATTTAGCATTGGATCTGGCTGACTTGAGGCTTGCATTCTGGATGGATCTGGTACTGGAACTGGTGGCAAATGAAATTGAGGGATAGAAAATCTAGGACCCATTTGTGCTGCTGCAGCTGCATTCTGCATCGCTGTACCTGGTAATAGAGGTGGATATGGCACCATTGGCCTGTTCATGCCAATATCCATCCCCATCCCCATACCCATGCCCATTCCCATTGGCGGCATGTACGGCTGCATTCCAGGATACATCATCGGGACCATGCCACATCCCATGGACATCATCTGTAGACAAACAGATTTGATCAAACTACACTCCAATGCGAGTACAAATCCATTTCAAGACAATAACAAACAGGAGTACATGGCTTCATCAACAACTCAGTTCAGCATGCATATTAAACAACCAGAGATTAGTCGAGTAACTCCAATAAACTTCCTTGTCACTGAACAAATGTACACCAGCTCAGACAAAGTCTGAGCTGGAAACGCAGGTAAATAAGGAGAATAATGAACTTTATTTTTGACAAGCAAGGAATGTCACTTTTGGAAGAGGAGGTTAAAGGCAGTGAGAATATGATCAGTGATCCTTAAATATTCACGACGTAACATTGAAGATGTACATTGGTCTATTTTATCTATATATTCAAATACACTAAGGTGAAAGATATAGGTTTAGTGTTTCAGCGAAGGAGTTACATTTCCATTCACGTCCAACTGAAATTCAATAATAACACTTGAGCACCTTCATGGAATTTGAAGTGTGCTACAAACAAATTAAGCACTTAAATGCACATATTACAAGGTGAACTGCTCTTTTATGAGCAATGATGGAACTAGGAAAGAATTAACACTATAAAGATTATTGTTGCCTCATCTAACTCAACCCCAAAAGCTAACTCATAGGGAGGATTACCTAGTCCATATGAGCATATCAGCAGTCCATTCCCAACCAACTTGGACTTTAACCCACTCTAACTCCTTATACACCCAGGTCCATCTAGAGTGTGGATCAGATGCCCAAATGGGAATGGACTTGACTCTTACAACATGTAATCAGATGGAGAGATTATCTTATTCCAAAAGGTAAGCACGAAGAAATACAATAGATTGTTTGTTAACTTAGGAAAGAGATAGAAGTTGATTCCTACAAATCTGCTTTCTAAAAATGGCTATGTACTTTAGAGGAATAAAAGTCTATATACATTCTGTTAGGATCGGAAATAAGCAGGTGTAAACGCGGAAGCTAGCAAAGCAAACCTCGAGAGACCACGAATAAGAAGACAACGAGAAATATACCAAAAGACACAAAGATTTAACGTGGTTCGGTCAATCGACCTACGTCAACAAAGGAGATAAGCAATCCGCTATAAATATGAGAGTACAAAATACAGATGGAAACAACCTCCACCAATTCACTCAGAATACATGGGAGGTTCACACAAGTGATAACGTATCAAGCTTGTGACCCACAAATTCTCCCTCTAACCAAAACTCTCAAAGCCCTTAAGACTACGTTGTGAATGCTAATTAAGTTAGAAGGAACATGCCTCTATTTATAGAGTCCTAAACCTTTTCCTACAAGAAAAGGATTAGTCAATCCAAAACCTTTTTTTTACAAGGAAAACCTACTTATGGTAAGAAATTTAGGGCAAATAAAACCCAACAAATCTCCCCCTTGGCCTGAATTTCTGACAAAATAAATTTGTCCACCTTCTTGACTTAATTTTCAACAACTTGCTTCTCCTCTCCATAATCTCCTTTGCAAAATTTATATCTCAACACAAAGAATCCCTCTGAAACAATTTCTCCAACAAAATCTTCATTACTGTCAAAAAGGTTACTGCTAGAACTACACCGCCAAGATGAACACATCTTTCTAACCTGGTTCAATCATCGATTATCGAACCACTGAACCTGACTCCGTCATTGAATCTGGACCTGATACCACTTGTTAGGACCGAAAATAAGCAGGTGTAAACGCGGAAGCTAGCAAAGCAAACCTCGAGAGACCACGAGTAAGAAGACAACGAGAAATATACCAAAAGACACAGAGATTTAACGTGGTTCGGTCAATCGACCTACGTCAACAAAGGAGATGAGCAATCCACTATAAATATGAGAGTACAGAATACAGAGGGAAACAACCTCAACCAATTCACTCAGAATACATGGGAGGTTCACACAAGTGATAACGTATCAAACTTGTGACCCACAAATTCTCCATCTAACCAAAACTCTCAAAGACCTTAAGACTACATTGTGAATGCTGATTAAGTTAGAAGGAACATGTCTCTATTTATAGAGTCCTAAACCTTTTCCTACAAGAAAAGGATTAGTTGATCCAAAATCTTTTCCTACAAGTAAAACCTATTTATGGTAAGAAATTTAGGCAAATAAAACCCAACAAATCTCTCCCTTGGCCTAAATTTCTGACAAAATAAATTTGTCCACCTTCTTGACTTAATCTTCAACAACTTGCTTCTCCTCTCCATGATCTCCATTGCAAAATTTATGTCTCAACACAAAGAATCTCTCTGAAACAATTTCTCCAACAAAATCTTCATTACTGTCAAAAAGGTTACTGCTAGAACTACACCGCCAAGATGAACACATCTTTCTAACCTGGTTCAATCATCGATTATCGAACCACTAAACCTGACTCCATCATTGAATCTGGCTCTGATACCACTTGTTAGGATCGAAAATAAGCAGGTGTAAATGCGGAAGCTAGCAAAGCAAACCTCGAGAGACCACGAGTAAGAAGACAACGAGAAATATACCAAAAGACACAAAGATTTAACGTGGTTCGGTCAATCGACCTACGTCAACAAAGGAGATGAGCAATCCACTATAAATATGAGAGTACAGAATACAGATGGAAACAACCTCAACCAATTCACTCAGAATACATGGGAGGTTCACACAAGTGATAGTGTAACAAACTTGTGACCCACAAATTCTCCCTCTAACCAAAACTCTCAAAGCCCTTAAGACTACATTGTGAATGCTAATTAAGTTAGAAGGAACATGCCTCTATTTATAGAGTCCTAAACCTTTTCCTACAAGAAAAGGATTAGTCAATCCAAAACCTTTTCCTACAAGGAAAACCTATTTATGGTAAGAAATTTAGTGCAAATAAAACCCAACACATTCTATACCATATTAAGATATGATAATTAAACCTAACTCAACCCCAAATGTTAGCTTAGGAGGGGAAGATTATCCAAATCCATATAAGCAGATTATCAGTCTATCACCCAACCATTACAGGACTTTAACCCACTCTAACACCCCTTCACACCCCAACCAAATTGGAGCGCAATCCAGGTGCCCAACGGGGATGAATTTGGTTCAAATACCATGTAATCAGATGGAGCAAGTTATCTTATTCCAAAAGGTTACCAATGAATAAATACGATAGATGGTTTGCTAACTTAGGAAAGAGATAGAAGACGATTCCACAAACCTGCTATCTAAATACAGTTATGTACTTCACCGGAATGAAGTCTATATACATTCTATATCATATAAAGATATGAAACCTAAGTCTAACTCAACTTAAGACTGCCTAAATCCATATAAGCAGACCGTCAATCCATTCCCCAACCATTGCGAGACATTAACCCACTCGAACACCCCTTCACGCTCTGACCCAACTAGAACATGGACCGGGAGTCCAAACAGGGAAGGACCTCACTCACTACCATGTAATCAGATGGAAGAAGTTATCTTGTTCCAAAAGATAAGCAATGAATATATACAATAGATTGTTTGCTAACTTAGGAAAATATAGAAGATGATACCTACAATTGATCTGCTACATAAATATGGCTATTAACTTTGCTAGAAATGAAGTCTATTTACATTCTATATCATGTAAAGATTAAACATTTTGACCTAATTCAACCTCAAAAGTTTTAGCTTATGCGGAGAGGACTGTCCAAGTACATATAGGCAGACTTCACTCCATCACCCAACTAATATGGGACTTTGACCCACTCCAGCAAACACTAATGGAGCCCAAAAGTGTTTTTCCAAGCAGTTTTTAGGGAAGAAACGTTGGATGCCCTAAAGTGGCCCAGCTTAGTTATCCCAGCCCTTAGTAAGGAAGCATTAAACATTGGTCATTCTTATATATAGAAGATGAAGAAGAAGACCATGAAAATAACACCACGGGTTGTAGAATTAACTTAATTAGTGTAGAAACTAAAAGTTTTAGCTAATAAAGAATGGTGATTAGTTGTTCTATTAGTTATAAAAAGGGGATTATTTCGTTTATTAGAATTATTTGTTTCCTCCTTCAACAAAAAGCAAATGTAATCTTTTAGCAGTATATATTTGGAAACTAAATAGTAGTGTCGTTATGTAGTGGAAGTAAATATACTGTATACATACATTATGGAATCAATAGAAAAAATGGAAGCATAGACTTTCATATTCAAAATGATGGTAGGAACACCCCCACCCCCCACACACACATATGTGTTTAAATACTTAAAATATATGAAAAGCGTAATGCAATTAGATGCATAGGAAAAACGTGTGAAGTAATGACAAGATGAGATTTGGTTCCATTAGGACAATTAAACTAAAAAATAGAATAACACTGTAGTACTTAATTAACATGCAGGTTCTTAAAATCTAGACAGTATTGCAAATACTGCATTAGAATCATCCAGGTATTGCTACATGATTAGAATCATCCAGGTATTGCTACATGATTAGAATCATCCAGGTATTGCTACATGAATTACAAATACTGGTAATTCAGATTTGATATTTCTTAGATATTATATGATTGTCTTATTAGACAGTTCTTTATTTGAGTATGTGTAGTGCTATGAGATAAGGATATTCTGACCGACCCCAACTGGCTCTCTGAGTAGCCGTAACTACTTCCTACTAATACTGTAAACAAGAAAAAGTGTGTTATACAAAAAGTGTTTTTATACAAAATGTTGTTGACTTACTCATAACTTACTAAGAGCATGTTTGGGTTGGTTTTTGACTGATGACTTAAAAGTCACAAGTTTGCTTATTTTTATGATTTTTCCGTTAAAGCAAGTGCTTTAAAGCACTTCTTTTTAATCCAAACACTCTTAAAAGCTATTTTAGCCTAAAAGCACTTAAAATAAGCATATCCAAACGGGCTACAAAAAAGAAAAGATAGGACTTGACCACATACAAACATTAAAATAAAGCAATGAATAGTGACTTGCAGACAATGAAAGAATGTAATATTTACATAAAAAAAAGTTCTAAATATTTAATATCTTGACTTTCTATTATTTATATTTGAGATGCAGGCATTAAGAGACTGAGGTTCTTTAAGTGTAAAATTATCCAAATTTCTGGTGTTTAAGCCAAATAAGTTATAGGACTACAATAAACTATTCCCTCTTCGTGAAGAACTATCAAATACTTTACTATGAAGAAATTGAATAAGAAGGGTTGGAATGTATGAAGAGGCAATACATGAAAAGGATGTTAATAAATGTACCTGCACTTGCAATTGTAGTGATTTCAAATACTCAATTGCCTCATCAAGCATTGAAGCTTTGTCCGTCTGAAATTCAACAAAAGATTAAGTTAAATATATTAATATACGAAGAGGAGAGTAAACTATATATATGTTCTCTATATTGTAGAGAATTCAAAGAAGAGGCCAAAACCTTGTTACAGCGTGGTATGAGTTCCTGCAGGGCCTTCATCTTCTCATTTATTCTGTCTCTACGTCTCTGTGGTGATTGGAGCATTCGCATGTTGATTAACAGTCAAACGACAAAAACAGTTAAATTATCTAAACCCTCAAATCAACAACTGCACAACACATACCCTTTCTGAAAGATTATGGACCTCCGCAGCACGAGATCTCTTTGTGGATGTTGAACCGCGTGCTTGCTTTTTCGTATCAGGAGACTCAAATTCAGCATCCTAGGGAAATTGAGACATAAGTTAATGAAGCATTAATAGTAAGAGTCATCAGAATCTATTAATGAGAAGCAGAATCTCAATGATCAAAGATAAGATTTATGGTAACATCCGGACTGCTTCACAGGTTATGCAGTTACATATAATGTAGCAACCTCAACAAAAAGGAAAGAATTTGTTCTCAGCTTCCGGAGTTTCTTGTCGTTCTCCCACAAGACAACACATCAGGAAAGTTGAGTTTGACAATCATACAACAGAAAAGTTCACGTGATCTCCCAAAAAGTAAGATCGTGTATACCATTCTGGTGAGGAAGATAAAAGTGGCCAGCAATTGCCAGTGTCCCTTCATCACCACCACTTTGAAATTTTCTTTCTTCCACCTTCTGGTAGTTCTTACAGTTATACATCAATAGACCATGAGATTTTCCAAGTGCTCCTGAGTTTTCGATTGCTCCCACTCGTCGGTAGCCTTAGAATTAGACTTAAATGTACCACACTTCCTTTCTTTACTTCATTTAAGTTTTCTTCTTTTCTTATCGCAAAAAAGAATTCTGCTTGAAACAAATTATTGATCCTCTCCGAGGAACAAATTGATTTAGAAGTAACTTGCAGGTTGACCCGGTGCAATATGGAATGCTGTCTAAAAACTAAGGTGTCAGGAGAAGTAGCAAAGAACTATGAGGTGGGTTTCATCTGATGTAAACATTATGGTACTGAGGTATATATACATCTTGTTCAAACAGTTATCAACTCATATTCAGGTCCTTAATGGGAATTATATGTTCTAAGAGTGTTGAGAAAATGAGATGCTTCTTGATTGTTTTGAGAACTCGCTTGGAAAAGAGATTTTACTCTTTGTCCACTCAAAGTTGTCTCCTAAAAACCAACTACCACCGCTCTGATTTATTATGTGAAACTTGCAAGTATCCAGTATACAGTAGCAAATACAGAATTCAAAGGCAAATAAGATGTGTTTGGTATGGAGGAGAACATTTGCGCTAACTCATGAGTTTGGTATGGAACAAACACAGTTATTCACAAGTCAAATATCCTAACTATCACTCCATTTGTATTAAAATAGATATCGATGTTGAGTTGCCTACATATATTTTGCCAACTCAGCATCGAGGTACTTTTTACTATGGTAGGAAATGATAGTTTTAATAAATAGAGATCAATGAATAGTTGAAGCATGGAAGTGTATGCATTTACTGTTTTACCATTAACTCATTTTATTTAAGGTGGAAGGGTCAACAATGCCTAACTAGTATTCGAAAGTCTAGCACATCCATGACCCTGCGTTATATATATACAGGAAAAAGAATTGGAACTCCTTAAAATTATCTAGTTTAAATTTTTTATTTAATTATTAATAACATAGCTTCATATGTATAGAAATCACACGACAAGTTTAAAGTTAATAGTTCTAGGGATAATTTTTTTATACTTCTTATCCACTACAGAAAATGAAATTCACTAAGGAAGTAGACATTTTTTAAAAAAAAAAAAAAATTATCCTCATATGAAACTGTGATTTTAAGACTGTCAGAAAATTCAGCACAATATAAGATAAGCTGATTTCAGAAAACATTCCCAAGGAGATCATATACAGCGCCCCTCTTCTTTAACGCAGAAAAAGGGACAAAAATAAGTCCAAATACTCCAGTGACCTTTGCTAGAAAACAGGGGTCAATAAAAGAAAAAAATATATATTTTCGAAAGGTTCTAGAGTCTTCTTATTAATTTTAACCACTAATACTAGATGTTTCCTTCCTTTTCACCTCATAACTAAAAACAGTATAAAAACTTTATTTTATGGTTAGTTGATCCGCCACGTGTCCTGAATAACAGCCACAAAATTGCCGGCTCGAAGCCACGTCAGGTCACGTCACAAACCGGTGACGTAGCAAAGAAAAATCCCTCGTAACGCTAAAATGCACCGTCAGTTAGATATTCTTGCGAGCCACGAAAAACGACAGCGACTGTGATAGACAGGTGCAAGTTATTGGGAATTACAAGTGAAGAAAACAACATTACTGCTCACCTCATTCTGACCTTCGTCCTCCATTTCTCTCCCTTTCCGTTTCCGATCATCCGCTGCTGCCGTTGCCGTTGGTGCCGCCCCCTTATGCGACGGTGCTGGTGCTGGTGCTGGTGGTTCGGCACTGGCGCTTACACTATTTCCTGAGCCACCCGGAGATGACGTCATTGAAATATCACATGTAGTCGTCGGTTCCCTAATTGCCGTTGACGCTGTCGCAGTTCCGGTGCTGCCGTTTACTGTACTACATCCTACATTTCCGCCGGGTACTGCTACCACATTATCAGGTATGAGTGTAACTCTAGATTCCTGCCCTGTAATTGGAGTTACGTTTGAATCCACGACCGTTGAATCTCTTGGTGACTTGCTTAAGTTAGCCTGACCAGGTTCTAGCCTTGCTTTAGGCAATCGCGAGAAGTGTCCGAAGTTCTGGAATCGATTTGAATTTTCTGTGACGGTGCGCCTAGAAGGAGGTATAGGCGGTCGAGGAGCCGTTCCGATCGGCGCTGCAGGCGATGGTTGTGGCGGAGGTGGACGGATCTCAAACGTAGACGTACGGTTTTCTCGTGGCAGCGCGGCGGTGGTGAAGGTAGAAGTGGGCGTGGGATATAGGAGATCGGAGTAGAGATCACGTTCGAAGGAGGGGTCATCGAGTGGGTAATGAAGCCACGAGGCCATCTCGTCCTCCTGCATAAACAGATGATGTGGAGTAGTTTCCTCTACATGACGGATCTCTCTACTGACAGCTTGGTCAGAGGGAATAACCGCATCACCACCACCTCCACTGCCGTTACCGATGTGAGGTTTCTTAAGAGATCTTTGATTTTGACTCTGCATAACCACTTGACCATTTTGCCACAGTAGTTCCATGATTTCCTCTTCCGCCCTATGAAACCAACAAACAAAGATTCTCTTCCACTTCAAAATCACAAATCATAAAACCTTTCATTCAAATGATTAAAAAAAACTTACATTGCGGACTTCTTAGTTCTGGTAATACCAGAAGAAGCAGGAAGAGAGAAGTCATCATCCATATCAAAATCAGGAACAGAATGATTCATCGTGACGTAGGCAGCTCAAATCTCCCAAAAAAAAAAAGCAAAAATAATTCAAAATTGGTCAGGCACAGCCGCAAGAAGCAGTCCCAAACTCACCATAACACTGGAGCTTATTAGCTCCGCCCATAAATCAAAAGCTCACACACAGAAAAGGCTGCTACTGTTAAAAGCGTCTTTAACAACCTCCGAGTTAGCTGAAAGTAGCTTTTTGAAACCCTTTTACTGTTATTGTGTGGTTTAAATAAGGAGAGACGACTGACGATGGATTGAGTAGCAGAGAGCAAAGCAAGAAGTTGGGCAATTTTGGGTATGAATACTTTCCTCTTTCTTTCTATTCTTTCCTTTCTTGGTTTTTGCCTTTATTGTTAACGTCCTTTTGCAAAGAGAGATAAGGTCCCTTCTCTCCCCTCTCTCTCTCTCCTCACCTTGCCTTTAATCTTCGAATAAAAATAAAAGAAGAAGACGAAATTTATTTTTGTAACTATTGCATCGGACACAGTTCTTTCACTGTCATTATAAACACATTTCCCCACCTGTTTCAATCAAGCAGCTTATCATCAATTACTACTAAACTACTCCTACTATTTCCTCCCAGCTCGAGTCTTTTACATTTTTGCCCTAACAGAACTTTATATATTGTTTAGAAATATTTGATTTTTTTGCGCAAACATGAATTGTGACGTAGTGATTGACCTCCTTCATTGTTAATCACTAATCTCAAATTCGAGTTTTGAATATGAAATTATTTTAGTTAAAATGTCATCTACTAATGGATTATGTAGTATGTGACTTAGATTTAGTTCATATTCCAATATATATACAGGCATCAAATATCAAATTGAGAAACCAAAATTTTTTTTCCTGCCCATAATTAGCGAGGGTATAAATGTTTAGTAAAACAGTAGTTTTGAACTCATCTCTTTGGGTCTAAATATTATACTCTTGGTCAATTATTTTGAGAAAATGTGTAACACATACGTAATTATTTTTGAGAAAATGTGACACACAGACATAATAATTTTGAGAAATGTGAATAGAACATGGAAAGTTTGCATTTTATTAACTTTGTTGTGTGACTACAAATTAGGTTGTGATCATACAAATTTCATGTGTCGATTGGTATTAACATCTTTTCTTTTTTTTAAAAAAAGGACTTTGATTAAAAAACAATTTTTGATGTGTTTGACTTTTATAGAAAAAAACTTCTACTTGTTTGGTTTTTGGTTTTTGAAAGCGTTAAATTGTAAAATTAATAAGGGAAAATTGTATAAAATAGCAAACTAATAACCTAAATTAAATTGAATAGCTAGGGTTTGATTTAATTGTGCTCTATAACAAACATTGACAAAAATTTGCCAGGCGTCTCTCTCCCAGAAGTCTCGCTCGCCACTCTCTCATTCTCGCCTCTCTTGCTTTATACACAGAAGTGTATAATTTCTGTTTCTGTTTTGTATAAAGCGAGAGAAAATTGTATATACACATGCAAAAATGTATATCTTCATGTTATACACTTAATTATATAATTTACAAACATTTTACTTCAAATATTGCAGAGAAAAAGGCCAAAGAATTATACAATTGCGA
This sequence comes from Solanum lycopersicum, assembly GCF_036512215.1. Lineage (NCBI taxonomy): Eukaryota > Viridiplantae > Streptophyta > Magnoliopsida > Solanales > Solanaceae > Solanum > Solanum lycopersicum. The sequence goes on from NC_090808.1 coordinate 57,721,181, forward strand.
ATTATACAATTGCAGTGAAATACAATTTTTTCTAGTTTTATACAACAGAAGTGTATATATTGTGTTTCTGTTTTTGTATAAAGCGGGAAAAACATATATCTTCTTGCTATACACTTATAATTATGCAATATACATACATTTTAATTCGATTCAACTGTATGTAAAGCTAATTATACAATTGCAGTGAAATAGGCCAGCGAATTATACACTTTTATATGTATAGCGAATTATACAGTTTTTATGTTTGTTATGGAGCGCAATTATGTAAAGTTTGTTATATTATACAAATATAATTTTTTTATTTGCTATATGTGAAAGTTACCCAATTAATAATTCTTCTTAATTGATTATGAAAGCATATAAGAACTGCTTAATAACATCATTTGTTGCTTTGTCTTGGTTGGGGCCCGCCAAAATTACCTTACGTACGGTTATATCTGCAACAATTATTGGTTAATAAGATAAAGATAGAGCTGATAGAGACATAGTAGTAATAATTAATAATATATGAATTCATATTTGGATAATTTGGGATTTCCAATTAACACGTAGTATTATTTTTATAATATATGTACAAATACTTTAATGATTAGAACATAAGTCCATCTATCACCAAAAAAGAATATGATAATCTATGTTATACAGTTGCAATCTTATGTAATTAATTTTGCATAAAATAATGTGTTAAGTACATGTTTAAGATACACTTAATTTATGTTACTTAAAAAATTACACTTTAATTAATCAACAAAAGTTAAAAGTAGTGATTGTTTCAGTATAATATATCATTATCCATTGTGGATCCTCCGAATATTAAAAGCGGACTGGGCGTGAGCGATAAGCAGTCCACAATTTTTTATTTAACAAAAATAGGTTTAAAAGATCTGAAACTTTTTAAAAAAGTATATCTAATTAATAGTTTGATTTAAAAATATTTGTATGCTAATGATTATGCTTTTCTTGTCGCTGAAATGAGTAAAAGAAATTATTTTTAAAATAAATTTATTTAAAAAATTTTAAAATGCGAGCATGTCGTATTCTTAATAATAATATTACTGTTAAAGAACTTAATTCTTGCTTCTTATTTTTAAAATCACCTTACCTAAAATATTTTCTAATTTTTTTATTTTTAACAATAAAATAGAATAATTTAATATATCTTTTTAACTAATAACCTAGTCTTACAAATAAGAATGTAGAAAATCTATCACTGCTTTTTATTTCAAATAACAATAAAGATTTTTAATAAAATAAAAAATATTTTAATTTCTTTCGAATCGACATTGTAAGACTAAATTATTATTATTTTCGTCTACTATTAATTGTCATACTTTTCATTGTAAGAGTCTATAAAACTTTTACTAACATGTTGATATGCGGAAAATTGTAATGTATAATACTTTTCATATGATTTTTGAATATCTAAATTTTTTTGCTTAAAATATTAAATTAATGTAATATAATTTAACTTTGAAAATTAGTCGATTTCTGAAAAATGTAACATGACAAATAAAAGTGGATTAAGTTTTGGAATTTCTCATTGTTTAAGAATAAAGTATCTTTTTATCATTTTCCGTTAATTTAATTTAATTAATTAAGGCCACATAAGCCGGAAATGACATGGTCTCCGATTTAACATGGCCCAAAAGATTTTAAATTAAAGATGGCTTGGAGTCAAAACGTTAATCTATAGTATACTATTTATGGAGTCCGTCTATTTAAAGTAATTACTATATTGATCTCTCGTTTGTTGACATCTAGATCTCATATTTTTGTATGGTTTAACTACCTATCACTTATTTTATTTTAGTATTTTTTAGTTTCTCCTTAAGAACTTTCATCATTTTATTATCTTGATAATTTAGACTTGCTATCCTAATTTGGATCCTTTAGTTATCTTAGAATAAAAAGTGCTACTGCCTTTTTTGTTAGTGTTTTTTTAATTGTCATAGATATGAATATTTTCTTTTTGAATTCTTTAGCTAGGTGGTCCTAAGAATGTAAGGTACCCCTTGGTGGTGCTAAAGCATAATTCTTACTACATGTCTAAGTATATCGAATATTAGATGCACTGGAGATATTGAGAACGATAGTGCTCTAAGAACAGAATATATATCTCTTTAATTTGAAGCTGATATATCAAAATGATTTATCTACTTGTTGGATAACGCAAGAAATAACCACTTATTTTTATGAGGAATGATATAGTATAATTTACACATTATGGATATAATAAGAAACACGTTATATTAAGGCCTCGTTTTGATATGATTTGGAATTGTAGTTTCTTATACAAGCTTACAGAATGAATAAAAGTTTATAATAAATATATGTGTTATCACAAGGTCATTCTGAAAAATACAATATTGATCAATCAAACTTTAATTAAAAAAAAAAGAAAAAAAGAGGGTGGGGTGGTGTGGGGGGGAGGAGGGGGGTTGATTGACTGTAAAACGCTGCGACTTCACTTTAGACTATGAGTTGCTGTAAGTCAATGTATAGTTAACTTTACATTTTTTGCGACTAGATATTCTTTGCTCACTTGTTTTCCAACTTCTAAAGTGAATAAAGGTGATGGCTCAGTTCCTGGGGTTGATGTACACTTGAGCATATACATAAACCAAAAACATTGGATTAGATTATTCATCGATATGTATTTATACACACTATTATTGCTCTGTACTATTAGCATAGAATAAGAAATATGGATATTTGGGGCGGAACATGATGCGAAAAAGCGAACGGTGAGAATTGAGATGATTTAGGTATGTGAAGAGGAGATATATATGCTCCAAAGTAGAGGTGTGGGAGATTGTTTATGGATGGTTTTAAGATGGGTAGAGGTAGACTGAAAAAGTATTGGAGAGAGGTGATCATTGGACAAGACATGAAATAGTTTCTGTTTAGCAAGGACATGACTTTAGATAGGAGGATATGGTAGACACAAATTAGGACAGAAAGTTAGTATGTATGTAGTCGTGCTTCGTCTTGTTTTCCCTTCATGTTAGCAGTCGTTGTATTGCTCTTGTAGTTTCTTTTCCTTCAATTTTTGTTATGCTGTTTTTTATATATCGATTATCGTATCATTTATTGTAGTTTTTATTACATTACTATCTATTATTTTTATTATTATTTGATGTTTCTTGTACTTTCATTACTTCTTTTTCGAGATTATTTTAGACTATTTTGCTTAAGTTGATGGATTATTGGAAATAAGATATCTACCCTTGTCGGACTTACCCTTGATATGTTGTTCATTATTGTGAATCACTCAAGAGAAGTAAAATATTATGGACTTGGAAATAGATTTTTTTATAATACCAACTAACTCATCTTTTGTTTACATTTGAAATAGTCGGTTGATAGATATTATCAATAATTATAAATATATTTATCACCTTGTTGTTTACAAAATATAAATTTATAGGTTAAGTTTTACTTCGTTTACAGAATTTGAAATCACAAATTTTGAAATTTACTTTTAAAGAATTTTGAAATTTTGTATAGGTTTCATAAATAAATATTATGATGATAACATGCCGTCAAGTCCTATTACCAAACGCCTGCTTAATGAAATGAGCAAATTACGGAGTTGCTCTCATTTCAGAAAACTATTCTATATAATATATGAAATTATATCTTAATAAGGTGATAATATGTAGATGATGTGAACATGTCGTGGATGGTAAGTCTAAGCCTTTTTTTTTATATAAAAAAAATTGAATTGACTACATATTTGAATGTGACAAACGTTGCGGACGTATACCATCCAAATAAATAGTTTGCACTTTCTTAAAATATATGCGCACACCACAATTCAAAATCATAGCAATTCTTTTTTCATGGCATAACTATTTTCACAATTTGAGGACTTCTTGAATGTTCTCTACCGAATTTTGCACGCAACACAGATGAAATATTTCCCAAATAAATACGTTGATGGAGCCAAACCCCTTTGCAATATCCTTGTACAACAAAATAGAGAAAAATATTCACACCAAAAGAAAAGATCTAGGGTTCTTCATTTTTAAAAAATTGAAAATCAAAATTTAAGGATTCAACTTTCGATTTTATTGATTTAAAATAGTTGTTCTGGTACTAGAAGACATTCAACACTCAAAAATATTGGTACATTATACATGTCGTATACATTATTACATGGTTTTACACATATATACATCATATACATGTTATACACAATGTTTATACATCTAATTCATACTACTATAATACATACTATGAAATGATTTAGTTGATGCATAACGCACAACAATGTATATACATTTTCCCAATATATATTAATTATAAAAAAAAGTACAAGAAATATTTTGAAATTATATTAAAGTAAAAATTCTTACGTATGAAATAAATTTTAAGAGTAATGTCAGTTGATATGATCTTGAGTTGACTTTCTTTTAGTTGAAATCAAACCAATATACGAAATCAAGTCAAATCAAATTATTAGTCGAAATTCTTTATCAAATTTAACTCAATTTATGATTAGTCGATTTTCTTTTTCAAATTTAACTCAATTTATGATTTGATTTAATTTTGTCTTATTATAATGCAGAAGTTAAGATTATAATGGTCAATGTGACTGCATCTATTACTATTTGGATTCTACCCATTAATGACTTTAAAAGCTAAAACGTTTAAAGAGTTTTGCCTATACTGGGATAGGATCTTGGGTATCAGAACATGTAATTAATCTAGCCATGCTTCTTCATTATGTTTTAATAAATAAGTGGGTTCATTTTGTTTACCTCTAACATTTCATGTAAAAAATAAAAATATTTGACCAATCTGATTCAGGTGGAACCTCTTGAACCAATATAGGTGTAAAATGTGAGTCATTTTAGTATTATTTCATGCGAGAAAAAAGATGGAATAACTATAACACGAATTAGTAATACGTAAATATTAACCAACAACCAAAAAAGCCCTAAATTGTTGTGAATGTATTAGAACACTAAATAATTGAAAGACAATGATATAAGCAGAAGAACCTACATTCCTATAACTTTAATTTCAGCTGTAAAAACACGAAAACTTTCAAGAGAATCATCATTCTAATGCGATTAGCTAAGCGAGAAAAATGGAGGGAGTGCATCATATTATTTAATAAGTGTTGATCTGACACATTCTTTTAGTTTATTAAAATAGACAAATATAACGAAATTGAGCAAGTATTATTTCATATTTCTTCTGTTTCATATTAGTTGATTATTTTTTTCACATTCATATTAAGAAATCATAAATAAAAAGATAATTTTATTAATTCACTCCTTAAAAATTTTATTGAGAATTTTACAAAGAAATGTGAATATTTAAAAAAAGAATTAATTAAAAGGATGATAAAAAATATTAATTATTTTTTTCTTGATTTAATAAGATAAAGAATAACTATTTTTGAAAAAATTATCAACTAATATGTGACGAACTAACAAGTCTACACGAATTTTCAAGCGAATGAAACTATGAGCGGAGAGGGAGAGAGAGAAATCATTGTAATGTGTGCGGAATTTAAGAATGCTGCGTGCAATGTTGGCTCCTTTAACCAACAGATGAGATTCCATGAGGGTTTGGACCCACCCTGTCAAGCTTTTCGCTATAATCTCACTGAATAGATATTCATTCTTTACTCACTGCCAAATGATTGGTCACCAAATTATTACAAAAAACGGATCTAGTTTTCTCAAACTTAATTAGTTCATCCCTTAGCACTAAACTCATATTTCTAAAATTATATATAGAAAGATGCAGTAATATTTACAATTCACCAACTGAAAAGTGGTTACCAATGTCCATATTGTGGCCCTATGAATCAAAAATAACCATTATTATAACTACTTTACAGAGCAGGGGAAGATAAGGTAATCAAAGCCCAAGTTGGGATTAGTTTAATAAGGTATTCTAATCTTGCATAATGTGGCAGGTAAAGTTCATTACTGCTAACATGTGACACACACATCTTCACTGTGCAGACAAGTTCTGCCTAATCAAAAAGATAAAAGGATAGTGAGTGCTATCCCAATTGAAATCTGCAGACAAGCAGAGACAAGTGGGATTTACTAAAACACAGTATATGTTCCTTCACATGAACTCAACATACCAAAACCCCTACTGCATCCCCAAGTTCAGGTGTATTTTCAGTTCTTTCAACTATCACATATGCATTTGTACAGCAGTTGAAAGAAAATTTTGAGACTATTAAAATGACTTACATTCATGTAATGGAATCTATCTAAATTAGATCAAATAACGAGAGCAGAAATCGAGTCATCGTTCAATCCTTCTCCTGTACTTTCTGTTTACCAGTGGGAAACTTCTAAGCATTACAAGCCTTATCGTACACATTTAGGTGGAGTAAGTGGATAATCAGTTCATTTACATGTCTCTCTAGCATTCAAGAATAGAACATCAAAGTGACGAAGATTACAAAATAATTGATTGCTTTACTTCTCTAAAAGCATAAACTGCCGCACTACCTTAACAACTGGAGATGTAATTCAAAAGAACCAACTAAGGCTAATCTTCCCAAGCCAAAAGAGAAGAGGAAATTGAGCTAAAGCAATAAACAATAGGAGATAGTGATGGCTACTTGAATCGTACGTCCTCACCTCTGCAAAGAGAACTCTCTTCATCGTCTTCACCAAGAATATTCCCATGCACAAGCATGTCCACGGCATCAAAAAGTAGTAAGAATAGTTTGATATAATTGTTCCCAAAAGAGCTATGGACAATCCTGCAAAAGCATATCCTGCGTATGAAACAATGTCAAGGAGTGGAGCCTCTCCACTACCCAATGACAACAATGTCATCTTCAGCAATGAAACTTGTAAAAACCAGCCAACCAATCCCTTGATAAACAGCCAACTCAGAGCTTCTGGACTAAACCTGACAAGATATGACAAGATTAAGAATTAACACAAACAAAAGGAAGAGGGAATAATGCAGGGATCCACACTACAGAAGATATTGCAAGAAGGTGAAATGTCACAATTTGCAGTACACTGGGAACATAAAAAAAGAGGCATACACATGGGTAGAATAAGACTACAGAAACCAGAGTCAGTAATCAAGGAAACATCACCAATTGTATCTGACATGACATACTGAAAGCTACTCCTTTGTCCATAACTAACTATCCTATTTGCTGTTGAGTTGTGCACGATTTGATTACTTTCCTAAAGAACATTCTTTCATATACTCTTTGGCAGGAGTATGTTCTAATTAATAATTCAGTATTTAGAAGATATCACATGTCCTTTCTGTAAAGTTTAATTTCAATCCTACCTTTTGGACCCACTTCTATCTAATATAACAAAATTTCAATTGTTACCTGTCATTCTGTCCAACCGAAGTAGGAACCTAGATTGGGATTGAAGAGATGACCTAAAGGACATTAGCACAAAACGAAATCATCATCTGGTGTAGCAGATAGCTTCACACAAATAACTGAATTAAGTACTGTCGCTGAAAACATTTTAAAATTTCATACACTGCATGTTCAAGTACAAAATGTCATGCCATTTGGCACTTCAACAAATATGAGGTGAGAAACCATTACCAAATTCAACACAGATATTTGATGGGTAAAAGATCACGTACTTGTTACTATTACTAATAACCACATTCAAAGCCTAAATGAAGCTCAAGGAAACAATAAGCTTACCTCCCCTGCAGACCTAATGATAAACCAGCAAGAACAACATAAGTACCAAAGGCCATAAATGGAATGTATAAATCTGGAGCATTTATGTCATAGATAGGGGGCTTATAGGATAGCCTGCCACCAACAGGCTCTGTGATTCTTGTCCAATGACCCTGCAGACAGTTGAGAAGATTAGATCTAGGGGACCATAATGCTAAGATGATACTACAATGAGATCAAGGCTAACAAAATCTTACTCTGTGCAGGAAAGGGAAAAGGATAACTTTCAGTTTGTTTCTCACGTACTGGTCATTCACTTGGAAGTAGTACTGGGGATCAGAAAAATATCTACTTATCTGTTGACATAAAAAAGTTGCAAGATAGAATTCATTTCTACCAGCAAAGCTACACAATCAGTGTCATCCAAAAATAAACTATTATGGATGGAGTGGTAGGTGTTTTTATCTGAAAGAAGACAAGTATTATGAAACGGTAGATGTTTTGGGCACTAAAAATGTTGAAATAAGGCAGTTAATGGTACTATCGTCGAAAATATCTTCATTGTGTTGCACAACCTCATTTTCCAAACATCAATACAGACTAATGTGATTCCGTGAAATACATAAATATTTTTTTCTTTATTTGCAATAACGATGAAGAAAATAGGAGGGATAGCAGCGACTTAAGTGCAAGGAATAGAAGCATGTGAATGCTCCAGTAAGAATGTAATTACCATTTAGAATTATTTAAGCGAGAGAAGTATTTGCTGAACTCCTGAGTATTTCAGAAATTAGCTTTTAAGCACTTCAAAGGCGAAAAGACATTTTTGCGGCTCATGATAATACAGAAAAATTCCTTGAGCTGAGGGTCTTTCCGAAAAAGACTTTCTACCTCCACAAGGTAGTGGTAAGGTCTACATACTTTCTACCCTTCCCCAGACCTCGCTTGTGGGATTTCACTGGGTATCAGGGTATATTGTTGTTGTTGTAGTTGCTGTTGATAATACAGAAAAATTCCTGACGCACATGAGACTTCTGTTTGCTAAAACATTTTGAAGTACAAGAGAGGAAAAACTATATTTTAGAAAAGGAAGTTCTAAAATGCTGTTGCATTATCAAACCCTACAAAGGATGGCAATTTACTGAATTTCCACTGATGGCTTCCTCATTCTTTCTTTTATTTATTTTGCTCATTTCTGCATGATGCTTCAGTCACAAAAGCAACTCTAATTAAATCACTCTCTGACGAATACATATATCATTTATGAATAAAGCATCTATATCACTTGGTATGTGAGGGAAAATCTTTTTCCCTGCCTTAGAGCGTACTTTAATTAACCCAACTGTTAGCAAGACAAAATACCCTGCAGAATCTCTTCCCCTTTTCTGGCCACAATTCCACTTCCCTCAGCATTTTGCTACTCTGTGCCCCTTCCTAATCACCTTCTACTTCATTGATCAACCATCAGGGTAATTTCCTGGGTCAATATCATTGTCATTTGCTAAATAAACTATAATCACAGACTTATGTAATGTTACTTTCTTTTTTAATGGTGGTACCCAAGTCATTTGCATGCCTACTTGACTAATCCACAGGTACCTAATACAAATCAGGTAACTCCACCCAGCAAGGCTTAGGCAGATTGCGAAAAAATGAATAAGTAAACAGATTGCATATTGGAAACTCTTCACCAACTGTTGCCTCTATTAGGACTTGAATCTTCATTCCTCATTTTGCCCCAACTCTTAGAGCGCTACATCACGCCCTTAGGGATCCCAAATAATTATGTCACATCCAAGCGTTCACAATTTCAATAGTCGCCCTTGTTAACAATCATTCCATCCGATCTGGTACGCACACTTCACATCAAGACATAACGAGAATTCAAACATCAATGTGGAGGCAAATATATATTTGTAACGGTGAATCAGAAGATGGTGTAGTAATTTTCCAGATCTATTATTAGTTCCATCTCCTTTAACCACCTATTCCTCTTCTTCTAAGCAGAGGTCATATAGTCTTTTCCTCTCAGGTATATGTCAGTTTGAGTGATACTAACTCATGAATTGCAGTGATTAAGGAGTGGAATTTTCTTCACCTTATTTCAGAATTTCAATCACTATATGATGATGGACGGAAGAGCCCGTTACATCTGAAGTTCAGTTCAAAGTTCAAAAACTCACCTAAATCTCTGTATTAGTAACAATACCTATTGAATGATGTCATCAAAGTAAAGACAGTGTGCTACTTGCCCTTGGGAATTTCTCGGTTATATAAGAAAAATCGAAGAACAAAAAAACAAATTGAAATCTTACAAGAGAACTATTATTATGGTGGAATGACTCTAGATAAAAAAAAAGTAAATAAATAAAGTATTTTTCCTTCGCCTATTTAGGAACAACATTCCTTTGCCTACTGTTATGTCATTTAACATATGTTCCACCACCAAATGAACAACTATTAACATAAGAATCATTATTTTTAAGAAACCTATACAAATAAAATAAACTATGGAAAAACTTACATTGCTTTGAACATAATGAGAACTTGATCCAAGAATTTTTTCTCCATAAGCCCCTAATCCACCTCTAATGAACCCAGAGCTCGCACCAGAGAATGCATTTCCAAAAGGGTTCGCTTGTGTATTAGCAGACGATCCTCCAGGCTGTGCTCCAAGGTTATCATACATTTCTGCAATATGTGTGGTTTTTCCAACACAAGTGTCAGTAACTCAACATACGCAAAATCCTTTTTTGATTAATGAATTGGAAGCCATGAGCAGTAGCAGCTCTCTGTTCCACTTTCGGTCATTGATAGGATAGTGTTTAGAGAAAATTTTGCAGCTACAGGAAGTAAAGAAGTCGAAATTTCAAGCAGCAAGTGTAAAGAAGGTGAAGGTACAGCTGAAGTAGTTAGTATTTACTAATCACTGCTTCAAGTCTTCACCATACCTTCTAAACACCCCCAACTAAGGTTAAAGCTCAAGAGTAATAGCTGGATAGCAAAGGAAGTGATGAAAGAAGGAGGCTTTGAATTCGTAGCCCATCTTTTGCATGCAGGTAACAGCATCAATTACACACAAACTTACGCCTAGGATATGCCAGCTTGAAATGTGATATTGATGCTTTACACACCGAATAGTGGAGTAAAAGAAGGGCTGATGGAAACTATAACCAAATTAATTACCTAAAGTCATGCTTGGCAGGCAAGTTTGACCAGTTTATAGGAGTTGGTGAAAGATTAGGCCACGTCAAGAGTAAGGATGTTTATTGGGAGAGGCCTTGTTTGAACTGCCGTCAGATGATCAAGCACAAGGGATTGGAAGGGGGGAGGGAGCTGTCCGATCTCGAGTGATGATCTATTTGACATTGGAGAAGGGAGTAAGAAGTAAATTCCACCAGACAGAGTCCAAAATTCAAAGCAACTACGAGAAGATTGCAGGGATGACAAGAGAGGAACTGTCAATCTGCCACCATGACAAGAGACTCTGGGAATGTGCAAAAATACATGTCTAATATTTGCCTCCTGAGCATATTTCTGATCTCGGATGATGAAGACAAAACCCAGTACAGCTACTGGAAAGTATCAAAGGTACATGGTTTCCTTGATGGAGTCGGAATAGGAAGGGGAAAGACTGTTTGCTGGGTCTGAGAAAGCAGAGCTTTTGGAAGATTCTATAAATAAAATTGACAGTTTCGAGAAAGAAAAATACAACTGGCACAGATTGAAAGGAACAGAGAGACAACCAAAAGAAAAATGCTAAAATCACAGGTATCAACTTTCATGAGAGTAGTAGAGGTTGGAACTTAAAATATTTAGAGTGCTCAGTCATCTATGATGAGAGGAAGAGGAGAAAATCCATGGAGGTGCGAACAAGATGAGGGTAAGGAGATGATGCTTCTGTAACCCCGTGAATAATAAAATGCTATCATGGAATGTAACAAGTTTTAAATAATTACAACAAGAGATGTGAAAAAGGCACATTGAAAAGTTGATGTCCTGATGTTTTCTACATTCAAGAGACAAAAGGGAATTGATTACGAAGCCTATAATCCGAACTACAGAATCAATTAGGGGTGGGGGTAGAGGAGTTGCATATGTCTTCGGAGAGCAGCCTAGCATACTTTGGTGATTCGGGATAGCAGGATTTTTTTTTCTTTATTGAGATTATTATGATGCCACAGTAAATATCATAAACTTGCCATGCACTAATGTGGATTTTTAACGAGTCTATTAAAGAATGAATAGAGATATCAGGTGTAACAATACATGTAAAATAAAGTGTAATGCTAAAGAGTTTTATGAACTTTTATGTGTAGTGATGGCAGGTATCATCACGAAGACACAAATTAAGGTCATCTATCATATAGTTGTTAATTTGAGATGCTAACCTTACTGAAATAGTGCTGTACAAATTTAAATAAGTGTGCCCTGTTGGCAAAAGGCAAAGCTTCACGTAATTGTGCACTTGGGTTTTTCAAATATCTGCAAGCAATAAGCACTTTTTAAAAATAAAGATCTTTAAATATCTGTACTAAGAAACTGATTTTAGTTTGTTGACTTTTAGAATTCTCAGTTTTCTTTACTTCTTTCAATAGGAGTTCCACAGTTCCTTCCAATTTCAGAAGAATCTGTTTCATGAAGAAAGTAGGCGTGTCCAAACACACCTATTTCTAAATTCTCAGCAGGCCATATTACCTAAAATCAACAGTTTCTAATAATACAGACAAGGAACAAATTTTATCTTCCTAATTGTAAACTGCCAAGAAGAGCAAACCCTTTTTGCTAAACATGGGATAGATTGCATTCATTGAGGAGACTTAAAATTTTTGCATTGCCATCTTCACAAAGTGTAAACAACAAGCGTCATTTTCCAAGCTTCCTCTATCTCTTTCTAGCAGTACCGAGATGAATAACTGCTAAAGTTAGTTACTTGATCAAATCCTAAAAACTTCGGATCCCCACCCCCCACCCACTTTGGTCAAATATCAAATCCTAAAACATCAAAATCCCCCCTACTAAAAAGAACGAAAAAGTTGTTAGGAGACTTGGTGCTCAAATAAGTAGCCACTAAATGGATAACTGCAATCCAAACATATAATGAGAAAAGATAGGTGATTAATTTAGGTCTAAGAACTCTTAGAACTAGACAACTACTGTGTGATTAAATATAGCTGTGGAGAAAACATCCATTGTTCCTCGCGAATTTTATCATCATGCCATTTCAAATTAAATTGCACCAGCAAAATATCTCATATCTTGTTACACAAAAAAATAAGGGTGCAGGTTTTACAAGTTTCAAGAGCAGAAAGGGAACCCATAAGATCAATGTTTTCAAATTGCATTTAATATCTTCTGGAAAATGCCACGGATCCATAATACCAGTACTAAAATCTCTACAATAAATCATTCCCAAACTCGATTATAAAGCAAAGAACTTACTAGTATACAGAGAAAATAGCAATCAATTAAAAGAGAAAAATCACAATGCGAAGCTTTTACGAGGCAGGATCTCATATATATATATATATATATATATATATATATATATATATAATTCATTCGTTAGTTACAATAATTAATCTAAAAATTTCTCAGTTAGGAAGAGAAAATTTCACCTTTCTGAGAGATAAACCGGAGATGATTGAAATGTAGCAGTAATGGATGCAAGTTAAAACTTGACAAATAAGGCGTTGAAGGGCAGATCCAAACTTAGAAACCAAGATTGAATTAAATGGGTGGGCAACCATATTTTTATGACCCGACCCATATTCTATAACTTTTTACTAAAATTATTTTGGATTGACCAATAGGTTAAGTAACAGAGGAGGAATTTTTTTTAAAATAATACTTATAACTTTTGATAAAGGTGTTAATTATTGAAAGGGAACTTTCACCTATAACCACTAAAAAAATAGTCTAATTACTCTTTATAACTATAGTTTGATAATTACAATTCGTAGCTATATGTTATAGGGAGGAAAGAGGCGAGTGAGACTAGGAGAGAGAGGAGAAAGGAGAGAGAGCAAAAAGTGAGAGAGAGGTGAATTGTATATGTATATTGGTTAGATAATTGTATATTATACATATGTATTTGTGTATATGGCAAGCGAGATCGGAAGAGAGAGGAGAGAGGAGAGCGAGAGAGGGCAGAGAGTGGGAGAGAGGTGAATTAAATATGCACATTAATTAGATAATTGTATATTATACATATGCATTTATATATTCTAGCGAATTTTATATATACAAATGTAGTTAATTATATAAACTCGAAGTCAACACACATAATTAATGTATAATATTAGTCGTGAGTGGTAATTATAGCAAACTACAACTGTAATGAGTAATTAAGTAGTATAAGTTTTCTTAACCACATAATTTTCCCATTATTCAATGCAAAAGCCCATAAGGGTCATTTGGTAGGAGTATTATTATGAGAAATAATTCATATATTATATATGATATTATTTAGTACTATTTGGTAAGAATTTGGGTCTATGTATATATAATTGATGGATTTGTTATACACCTTACATTGTATTAGAAGATGCATCACTAATAGGATTAAATACCATTAGAGAAGTCTATGTAAAGACAAATATCTCTCAAATTATCTTAATTATGTGTTTCTTATATGTTTTATATTTTCTACTAGTAACTTTTTAAACAAATAAATTAGCTTACAAATTATTTAGAGAAAATTGTTTATTACTAAGTAAGTGTTTGGTCATGTAATACCGTATCACGATATGAAATTGTGAGATGAAATCAGCGACATGTGATATTACGTTGAATCAATCTTATGATTCCATATCATGAGATGTGATTCCATATTCTTCAAAATCCATTATATGGAAATTTCATATCATGATTTGAGATACTTTTAAGGGAAAAGAGTTAAAAATACCCCTCAACTTTGTTTTATTGGTTGATTATGCCCTTACCATTAAAACAAAGTTATTTTTACCCCTACCATTACTAATTTCATCATTTTTGCCCCTCAATTGAATGAAAATCCCCAAATAACTTAAACTAACCCGATTTCAATTGATATTACCCAATTATCTATTTTAACTCTAATCCAAAAACGACCCACAATACAAATATTTCCTAATTTTAAAAATCAAAATCATATTTGAGACTTAACTATGAAATTGATCGAAAATTGATGGCTGAAATTTGTCCACAAGTGAAAAGCCAATCCAATATCCCTTTCTTCCTCGCAAGTCGTAGATTTTGTCATCAGTTTTTTCAGCTACCGTTTAACCCATTTTTTCTTTAATCTTGATCAATTTTACTTGTTATGAAATTTGGATATTTGTTGTTGTCAAATGTGTGCTTGAATTTAGGGGAATGTATAGCAGATGATTCAGATTGTCAACTCCGTGAATTTGGGGTTTCCCCCTTTCTAATGCTAGGTTTGAGATTGAGGTGTAGTTGATAATTGTGATTTTTCGAGTCAAAATTCATGTAGGAAATTTGAACTTTTAATGATTTTCAATATGTGGATTCTATTAGTGGGCGGATGGTTATATTTGAAGAATTTCTTTTTGTATCATCAGAGCAATTTAGATTGAGTAATTTGTCTTTGAGACAAGAAGAACAAATCCAAACAGGAGATGAATTTGGATGTTTCATACATGGGATATTTGATGAAACAAAGTAATTGAAATATGAAATTTTAGTGTTTTCGCCATTAATGGTGTTTGTTACTGCAACTTTGCCTATGTCTTTCAAGGCAATTTTTGATGTCGTTGAAAAGGAGATTGAAAATGAAGGAATTGAGTGTTAGCTTCTAGTATAGTGGGTCGGGTTTGGTTAAAATAGATAATTGGATAATTTCAGTTGATATCGGGTTAATTAAACTTATTTGGGGCTTTCCATCCAATTGAGGGGCAAAATGATGAAATTACTAACAGCAGGGGTAAAAATAACTTCTTTTTAACGGTAAGGGCATAGTCAACCAATAAAACAAAGTTGAGGGGTATTTTTGACCCTTTTCCCTACTTTGAATACAAAAATTGATTCACAAATTATATTTGTTAAAACAACACCACATTTATATTCACTAACCATTTATTTATATGTAAATAAAATTTATAATCACATCATTACTTTTTAAAACTTATTATTCACTCTGATATAAAGTGTATTATCGTCACCAGCATATATATAGTCATTTTAACTGTAACGAATGTCACTACCAAGGGGTATCCCCTAGATGTAACACAGGGTATAGAACCCTGAATGACTCCACACAAATCGCTTTAGCTTTCATAACATAAGAATAGAGCAATAAAGAGTAAAATACATTTTTGAGTGTTAAAAAGTTCTGCATAAAAGAAAGCGAAAGTTTAGACTTATCTCAACATAGCCATCTCTAACAATACTTGAAGAAATTAGATTTGGACCATACATCATATCCAAAAAGGAAAGTAGAAGAAGTGGACACTAAAAACAACAATTTCATTCCCGAACCATGAGGAATCACCAAGATCAGAAATATATCAAGTTCAAGCTTTAGCCACTGGAATGGACACCTGTCTTTCGAACCCTACATTGATCCTCAATGTAGGCAAAAGTATGTGTTAGCATAAAAATGCACAAAGTATGATAATTATGCATAAAAATCATTTAAAACATGCTGAAATGGACCTTTCATTTCAAAGCATGCAATTTGCCAAGTTCAAACGTCATATGAGATATTAGAAATTATAAGTCATAATCATGGATAAAATAAGTTAACATCATCTTTAAAACCTTTGAACTCATTTACAAAGTTTCTCAAGTAACCATAGTTCATTAATCATGTTATTATTGTGGGAAGAATAGTCTTAACTGACATAGAGACCATGTGAGCTAAAACATGATCATCTGGTGTCTCCCACACCGAAAAGGATTGTTCTACTTGCCTAAGTTATAACCATGAACTCTTAGCTTATGTAGATCCACTAGCTAGGGAACCTATGGGATGCATAGGTTATGTGACACAGAGATTGCTACTAGAAATTCGGACTCAACTAATGTAGAAGGTTTCCATTGTCATATCCCGAAATCACACTCTAGAAGTTAGGGGAAATCTAGGATTGCAACTAGCGTACTTGATCTCTCGGAGGTCTTGTACAAGCCCTTACATATCATTCATCGCATATACATAATGAAAAGTAGTGCGGATTTAAAACTTTTCATAAAACATATCATAGTCTTTAAAAATCTCTTTCATATGAAGTCATAGGAAATACTAAGTCTCAATCTCATAAAACTTAAGACACGAGAATACTTTTGGGACACGACCCATATACAATACTAATATAGAAATACTTAGTCTATTACAATACTTCTAATAGAAAATATAAAATACATATATGCCCTCGAGTCAAATGAGGACATACTTCAACTTCTCTTGAACGATGCTACGGTCCAAGTCTTCCTTCCCAAATGCTCCTCACCTACCAACAATTATAGAGATATATAAAAGCATGGAGTTAGTACAACCACATGTACTAAGTATGACATAATGCATGAAAATCATGAAAACAGACATTTAGTAGAAATATGCATCTTTTAATTTAAAAATCATATTATAATCATAAGAAAAACATTTAACAACTTATAAACACATAAGATAACATTTAAACCAAATATCATAATTATTGAAGTCACTTTACAGTAACCTCAACTCACTGTTACAGTGAATTCCTTCACTGTACAGTGAAGTTGCTTATCTTTACCTTAGACATCTTCTAGTATGTAATCATCTCACTTAAAGCTATCCTAAGACTCACTTAAGCAACACAAAGAGAGACCGCCCATACAACGTCCCTAAGCGTGCCTAATGATCCTCAAGACTACTTATAATGAGTCATATACACACTTAAAAGACATCAAACATATCAACACATGAATAATATGACATTTCATCATCAAAGGCTATCAAAAGACTTACTTAAGTAGATCAAGAAGATAACGTCCATGATTGACCTCTTTAAGACTACCTAAATAATCATTAAGACTTCCTAAGTTTAGATCATGTCCACATAATGAACATCTTCCCTAAACTAGAGTCATTCTTAAGACTCATCTAGGTAAGATACGAAGTGACAATTTCTATGCCCCCTTCACACCTTAACTAGACAACCCTTAACTACTCTAGATATGGGTAATTCACATAGAGTAATTCATATTTAAGGTTCACATAAAAGGGTTCCATATCAAGTTCATAACTCAATTACATTTACCCTATCAAAGAGGTCTTCTAGGGTTACATTACAATGGCGACAAGAAGATCATGATGACTTTCCTAAGGTTTGATATGATGCCGTTCCAGCCAACCTTAAGTCCATCATTCCTTTGCTTTGAAGAATACCATTACGGCTTACTACTTCAAGATTCATAATCTTACCACTAGGTTCAAGGTTTCACATAAAAGACTCTCTTAACTTCATTTAAGGTCATATATCATTCATACATTCAAGACTAAGAGAATTTGGCATCCTAAGTCAAGACACCACATATCCACTTTCATATATACATCAAGCAAGGGACACAAGTCAACCAAGACAAGACACCACAAACTTCACTTTAACTTACAATAAATGTCATTCTAGAAACACATAGACATAACTAATCATCTTCAAGTCATCCTATACACTATCATATCATCATCAATGTGACCAACATAGACTTATATAGTCAACTAGGAATAACCAAGTATAAATCCTAAGACTATACACACAAGGTCAAAGTCATAGTCTAACATGATCACCTAACATGAATAGAAAAACACATATATGACTTCACATGTAGATATATATTGTCATACTTCACATACTCAACTACACAAATAGCCCTATTACTTCAAGTAGTTTGCCGACAAGGTCCTGATCATCATAATACATAAAGTAACGCGGACAAGGCCATATCAATTGCAAGTAAAGCACATAACACCACCACCATAAGTGGACCATAGCAATAACAACATAATTGAAGTCTAGTTAACATCAAAATAAAGGAAATAGGGCAGTGTACCACCACAACATCCTCAATACCTTAATTCGATGCTAAATCATCCAATTAAATACCATAAGACCCTTACCAATGGCCATGAACAATAATACAGTATAGAAACTATGATAATCAATGAAACTAGGTCAATTCAAAAAACATTCATCAATCTAGTACAACCTAGATATCAATTGAATACAATTTTTACATCATTAGATAACCCATAGGAATCTACACTAGAATTCATAAACATTAAGTCAATATCAAGTAACTCATAACTTAGTCAAAAAACTTGGGTTCAGAGGTAATTTAGGTTAATTATCAATACAATAACAATTTAATCCATAACAAACTTTTAAAAACAATTAATGCAAGAACTCATGGTAAAATCATAAAATTGGACAATTCAACTTTGAAAACTTTAGAAAACTTCTTGAGAGTTGGGCTCCTTGATGAAGAGAGTTTCAAGGATCAAAATTTATAACTTGATGAATCTAATTCTTTACTTTGATGAAGAATCTCTAATCAATTCAACAATCCAAGCTCTTCCTTGACTTTGGACTTTAATGGAGTCTTAAGGATTTCTAAGAGATTTTGGAGTTTTGATTTGGAAGAATGAAATCTTCTTAGTGTTAAACACTTATATACAAACTTAAAATACCCAAAATAACCTTAAGGAACCTCCAATACTCCTATTTGTAAGTGGGGTGAAATTACAACTTCACCCCTCACTTAACAGTAAAGTTTCATGCAGGACAGTTTCACAGATGGAAGGGCTATCGACGGCTCGTCCCTTGACCAACGGACCGTCCTGGTTGTCCGTGGTCTGGGAGTAAGGCTTGTTTTTGGTCCCTCCCTTCCCAGTCTAAGTCTCAAAAGAGGAGACCCAACCAACGGGCATTGATTGACCCACTGGGCATCGACTGCCTCCGTGGTTTGGTCTGTCTTGGGCAGCCTTGACACCAACTTTTGGTCCTTCCTCAAGGACCCTTGGATGGTCTTTGGAGATGTTTTCCCAGACCTTTCCAACCCAAACATGATCGTATGCGAGTTTAGGACCTCTAATAGTAATTTCATCCGAATTGAACTCGTAAAACTCAACGAAACATGCCTAGACACACGAGGTCGTTTCAAGACAAACCTTTCGAACGTCATGGACGTTTGATCTCCAAACTCCACTAAACTCAACACACTGCCTATATACATCATAATAACTCATTTAAGGACCTTATAACCTCATGAATTATACATAAACACATAAAACCACATATGAGGCACATAATAGGTGACTTAGTCGTCGAACG
Source organism: Solanum lycopersicum (assembly GCF_036512215.1). Lineage (NCBI taxonomy): Eukaryota > Viridiplantae > Streptophyta > Magnoliopsida > Solanales > Solanaceae > Solanum > Solanum lycopersicum. The sequence continues at coordinate 57,741,143 of NC_090808.1, forward strand.
ACTTAGTCGCCGTTTGACGTTTGACATCCAATACACCTAAACTCTTAGACACTGCCTCAATACCATATATTAGACCACTTTAGGACCTTAGACCAACATGACCAACTTTTTAGACTCTAGTTCACCTAAGTCATTTTCGAGATCTTACATCCATCTCATGAGACATACACGGGATGCCCGGACTCAATTAAAATAAAAAACTTCCATCTCATTTCAATATTCTCTCGGTATTAAGCAAAATTCCCACGGTATATTTATCAAATCTTATTTAACGCATGTCCCATGAAAGGATACTATTGTCAACCAATCCAAATTAGTTCATTATTTCATTGGGATAACTCTTATTGATTGATTCAATTATGTGAGAATAATCTTTCAACCTAAGAATCCTTCTAAGTGAGAAAACCTTTCATATCATGGTGATAAGTATTTCATGAGAATGATTTTAGATCAACATAACAAGACAGTCAAGATTGGAACTTTACTTTTAAAGCACCCTTAAAGCATTTACATATGTCTCATAAGATCATGCATAAGCTCACACTTTGCCCTTCCAAGGTTCAAAATCATTTTAAATCACCAAATCTAGAATTCAAGCATTAAATAGGGATTTCATCATAAAGTTATTATAATTCTATTTCTTCATGCTTTAGATCATAAAAACTCATGGTTCATGCTCAATAACCCACGTTATGAGACAACAATTTGGAAAAACATGGGGCTTTTCATTGGTTAATAGGGATAACATCATAAACGCATTGTAAATCATAAAATCATGCATATTTAGACATAATTAAATCATTAAAATTAATAATCAAAAGAACTCATGGCGAATGAAGAAAACTCTAGCTAATTAGGGAATTCTACCATTATAAATAGAGGAATTTGAGGACTCCATGGGTGAAAGGAACTCATGGATGAAAGCTATCACACCTCAAACCCAATTGCCCATCTTCAGGGGTGGGTGTTTGGTTCTTCTGTTCGGTTTAGTCAAATTTTGATTCTATTCTTTGATATTTGATTTTACAAAAAGTGTGCACCGTATTTCAAACCAAACTAGATCAGTTCGATTCAATATTTTCAACTTCGGTTTGATTTATTTCAATGTTTTTAAAAAGTTTTTTCGGTGCAAATAACAATAAAGAGGGAATTGATAAAGTAACGATTGTTATTCACTTCACATTTCAAATTTCAAAGTAACAACTAACAATCTAACAATAAAAAGTAATAACATCAATGTTTTGTTCATACTTAAAGTAACAACATAAAATGATAATATCATAAAGTAGAAACACCAAGTTGTTGCTCAAACTTGAAACTTAAAATCAACAAACTACTATACTGCCTTAGACTTAGAGTGTGATTTAAACATCCAGCCAATAAATTACAACTTTACAAGCTAACAAGTAACAATTGTAAGTCGGCAAACTTTGTGTAGCTGCTACCTGCTAACACCAAGGCTCCAACCAACAAATAACATCAATGGAAACAACTTTTTAATAGTCAATCACAAAATAACATCAATGCAAACTTTATACAGTTGTTGCCTACTAACATCAAGATTAATGTCCGCTAAGATCAAGCATTAGTCAAAAGGCAATAACTATTTTTTTTACAAGTAATAACAATAACAAACAATAAAATCAGAGTATTAACAGGAGCCAACACCCCAAAACTGTCTCTAAACATTTCTAAAACATAAGTCACAAAATTTAAAACATCACAAAACTGTAAATGCAATCCACCCGCCCTTCTTTGTTGTCTTGAACCATCACACAATATTTTCAAAATCAAAACAAATGAGCAAGATTTAGGAGATATGTTTGAACTTGAATTTAATAAAAATTAAACCAAAAGGAAGAAACTTAGAAATTAGAATATCTCAAGATACAAAAAGATATCTAATATCAAATAAATAAAGTATTGAAACTCAACATTAATAACGAAAGAGCAAACTATTATCATATGTAACAATGCAAGAATCTCTTCCATTGTTTGTCATTTCTAAAGATAATTTAAGTAAATGTCAAGCAAAATAAATAAGTAGGTTAGTTTTACAACACACAAACAATATGAAACCTCACCAAACTTAAGTTTCTCAAGATACTCCAAACTTTCTTTCACACAAATAGAATTAGGCTTTTTTCTAAGCCAATCTTGAGCACAAACAAGAGATTGCACACATTAAAGAGTCAAAGAAATTCTGAATCAATCAAGAATACGTCCACCGTTACTGAATGCACGTTTTAATGCCACACTTGAAATTGAAATAGCGAATACATCATGAACTAACTCTGAAAGAATAGAAAATCTTAGAGCATTAACTT